>NW_026556459.1:0-35757 GCF_029017545.1 Prosopis cineraria
ATTGTATATTATTTTGTTTGAAATTTAAACATTCATTTTTGTTACTATATATAATTATTTCTTTCTATTTTAAGTATATTTAAAATGTATCAATTATTTGTGACTAGTTTGGACCACAGTTCAAACTGCAGTCTGACCATTGAATGGTGAACTAGTACCTCGACCGATTCATGGCCGGTCTAATTTTTATAACATTAATATTTATATAGATATATTTAATATTTTTAAAATTAAAATTTTAAATTGTGAATTGGTTGGAAAATTATATTTGAGATTTTGATATCATGAAAAAAAAATTATATTTTCAAATTATAATCTTATAAATAAAAAATTTACTCATAAAATTCTTTTTCTAGTCGTGACTTGGATTGACATAATTATATAAAAATTTATAGATAGAAGATATATTGATTGAATTAAATTGTATTTTTTAAAAATTAAATTATAATTTGGGAAGTTATATATTTGAGATTATGGGAGAGAATATCAAGAATAAAGGAAAACATTTTTATCAATTTTAAAATAATAATTTTATATAGTTAATATCCAAGTCTCTTTTTAAAAAACTTAGTAAAATAAATTAAAATAAATATACAAAATAAATCTTACGTGGTTGCATAAAATTGCAAGAATGGGAAAAAGAGATACTTGTCATCATTTGTAGCTATGCTTGTTATTCTGCTATTATATAATGTAAACTAATATGTGGCACACGAGTGTAAACGGAATAAATGATTGTTAATGTACATAATAGGGTTTAAAGTATATTGAGAACTTGTATTTTCAAATTAAAATAACTTTTAAATTAAAGTTATTGTTTTTTGTAGACTAAAGTTATTTATTTTATTTACATAACAATATTAAGTTAAATATTCAACTAATTAGCATTGTTTAAAATAATTATAAAAATCAATAATTTAACTTTATATAAAGAGTTTGATGATTTAATCCTGATTTTTTTTATTACCCAAAGTATCATCACACCACTGCTAGTAACTACGAGATTAATTTTTTAAGAAATCTGATGACCATTTAAGAAGTTGTTTTCTCCTAATAAATGCTTTAGGTATGCATAAATTTAACTTTTGAATTTACATTAGTATTATGTGATTATGTCTATCTTTTGTTTTTCTTTTCAATTATGTGATTATTTATATTTATAGCAATAATGATAATTATTTGCAAATATTATTGTCCTTTATGACTAATTTATATTTGCAAAATGATACATACAAGATACAACCGTACAAGAGTCTCTCTCAAATTTATTATAACCACTATATATCCTATTATATCTTTTAGGTCCCTTATCATCTCAAAATGGCTATTAATTAGGGCATGTTTTGTTCACTTATCAAAAAAATTAAAATAGAAATAATCTAGGTGAAAAGAAATGTTATTGAACATATAACCTCTTAAAAGAATACAACAAATAAATTGGTGGATTGTAGTATAAAAAAAATCTACAAAGTAGTAAAACAAAAACAATATAGAACATAAATGATAGAAGTAACTTAGAGTAATACAATCTCATAACCCATCAACTACATTAGCACTCTAATTATCAAAAATAGTTGGCACATGATAATCTGGTTGGTTGAACAAAAAAACAATAAGCTTTCTGCACTTTATTTTTTCAATTATACACAAAAACTATACACAGTTAGAGATAATTAAGGGTGATTTAATTACATAGACTCTATAGACATTAGGTTTAACTTTTAAGCAAAGTTGTGGAGCTAAAATTCATGGCATGCAATATCAAGGCAAGGAACTCACATAAGCTTCAACAAAATTCTTTTATTGGGATTTCACTTAAACATCATGTTTACCAAATCTATAGCACTATCTAAGATGATCGGCAACTGTTTAGACTCAAAATCTATGTTTCTATTTGAAATATGCATAAAAGTTCACAACTCAATTTTACAAGTAAGAAGAAAAAGTAAGTGCAATTTAGATAATGATAAAAAAATTTGCGCGCGCACCATGCACTCTATGAAATCTCATATATACAATAAAATCATTAATTACCAACCCAAAATGGTAGGATCACACCAAGTAAGATACATAGTATAGCACCAGCACTACTGCTCCACACGCTTGCTTTTAGTCTATAATGCCTCCACAACACCCCATAAACAATCTAATAGGCACCTATAACTACATCATAAAACTCTTAGGCTGAAGGGAGAGGAGAAGCATAAAAAAAGTAACGATAGGTCATCATAATAAACTGAGTTATAAAAGGAAAATTTCAATAAGACAAAACTTTTTCCTCCTTATTACAATCCTAACATATTTTACATATATCAGAAACTAAGAAAAATATGGCTTTAGTCCTAATCTTGACTTTCAGTAATGCATTTACTACATATGGCATTTGGTGAAAGTGAACAAAACTTGATGAAAATTATGAATACATACTAATAAAATATATTTTTTTGGCCAGTACACTAATAAAATATGCAAACAAATAATATGAGAAATAGTAATAAACACAAGCTCTATGCCATATATAGGATGTAAATGACTTGAGAATAACAATAAGATAAAGTAGCCTGTAAAGACTTTCACATAACAAAAGTGGCTGCTGCATAATAGTGATAATATTGATCATACTGAATTACTGAGATATATTCACCACCGCAAAAGTGGCAGCAACTGCATCTCCTCTTTTTTACTCATTGCAAATGGAATTGTAAATTCCCCTTCATCATGTGTTCTCTTATCTCCTTTAGCATGTTTCTTCTTCCTTTTATTTTGGGCTTTAGTCAACGTGGATCATTCAATTCCCCCGATGACAATAATTTTATTATAATAATGGGAGAGGAGGAAGGTATAATAATGATTGTGGAAGTTAATAATGATATGATGGTATTTTAGGAGACTGATCATGGAGAAGAAGTTGTGACCCACATTTTCATCCATTTGCTAACTGGTAAATGGTAATTGCTCCCACTACTCTAATATTCCTTGGCAAGAAGCAGTTATGGAGGAGCTAATTAAATACAAACTAAAACAATAAATTATGAGTAAGAAGTTGGGAAATTAGGATAATGGAGAGATTTTTGGAGATAAGGAAGTTACACATATTTACTTGTAATTTTTTAAATTTTAAATGAACAATTTGATATTGTAAATAAATTAATAAAAAGTTAGGATAATGAAGAGATACTCGTTGTGGAGTAGTTTTATATTTATTTTTTATTTATTGTTTATTTATATTTAAAAAATGAGAGCATAAATGACAACATTCTACTTTTATATATACATAATTTAGTGGATTTAAAATGTTATACTGTTTATCATAATAAATAATATATTATTTATCATTATTCTTATTTCTATCTTGCCATGATCTCTTAGTTTTTAAAATTAAATGATTAAAATAGGAATAAAATTAATTAAATGTTTAAAATAGGAATAAGATTAGTGATGGGAGAGTGGGTGAGATGATGATAGAGGAATGAGAAAAAAAACTAAATTAAGACAAATAAGTGTTTAAAATAGAAATAAAAATTATGAAAATAAATTAATAGAATCAAATGAAGTTGATGTGGCATTTTGTATTTTTAATAATTTGAAAATAGGACACATATCAAGTTTGGAAAGGAGCTTGCGGTTCTATTTTAATATATATATATAAATATGAGTAACCTAGTACATATAAATTTTGTTATTTTATTTCCTGTATTTATTAACTTAAATTTTTATATTAATTTGTTTATCACTTATCATGAAATATATTAATAATTAAAATTAGTAATTAAAATTATACATAAAAATAATATATATTTTTATGTAAATGAAAACTTTATTATATATATATATGTTAAATTATTTATATTTCAGACGACTTAAGTTTTTCCCTTTAGAGGGGGGAAAAAAATGCCCTGAAGCCCTAGAGAATTGATTGTGCCATCGTGGGCCACCCCAAGCGTTCAGTGGAGTCAGTTCCACTCCTTCCTCCAAGCATCTTCATTCTTCAGTCTTATTCCCTCTTCCCTCGGCCGAGCTTGAACTCCGGCAACCTCAACCTTCTTTGTCTCACCTCCGGAAGCTTCAACTCGGCGTTCGGTGGGTCTCGCTCTGTCCCTGTGGTTCTCTCGGCAAGACGTTGGTCTCGACTCTTGGCGGCTTCGACCTTCTCCATCTCCCCGCTCGATTCTGTTCTCAGTGTTCTGGACTTCTGGTTCGCTCCCTCCCTCTCTTCCCTCTTCCGGGTACTGATTTGAGATCTCTGATTATGAAGGCATTTTGTTCATGCCATTTCTGGTACTGATTTGAGCTGAGATTAAGATTATTGAAGTAAAGTTGAGCTTGCTTAATTGTGAACTATATGATTTTCCCCCTGTTCTCTACTTGTGGTAGTGGTACTGATTTGAGCGATGTGTCACTGTGAATTTTAGTTGTGAAATTGATTGTTCTCTACTGATTTGAGCACTCTGTGCTTGCAGATTAAATTAATTGTGAAATTATTTTTGAAATTAAGTATGCTTTTTGTTCATGCCATTTCTGTGTTTGTTTGTTTGTGTTGAAGTTATTGTAGCTTACAGATTAAAGTTATCTTACTCATTGAACATGGATATTGGAAGCAATCATAATTGCTTGGTGTTGATGGTTGTCATTTTTAGACAATTAGACTTTTTGATGGTTGAAGAATTTAAGGATGGATATTTGAAATGTTGTTGTGTTTTGATGATGCTTTGAGATATTAAGTCTTGATGTGGAGGAATATATTGAGAATTAATGTGTTTTTATTTAAATTATTTTATTTTATTATGACTCGTTTGACCTGTGTTGATCCCAGTTGAACGCCCAACCCTTGACCTTGGCTGGTCCAGTTTTCAGTACTTTGCCTCTAATACCCTCTGCTCTCTTCTTCACTAGGGTTTGCTTCTGTGATTTCATTCTGTAGACTGTCTCTCCCTCCCGTAGACTGTTTCTCTCCCTCCCCATTTCTCAGTGCGTGTGTTCACTGTCGCTGGAAGCATGTCCCTGCGAGTGCTGAACCCTAATGCTGAGGTGCTTAACAAATCGGCGGCATTGCACGTGAACATCAATGCTGCCAAGGGCTTGCAGGATGTCCTCAAGACCAACCTTGGTCCCAAGGGAACCATCAAAATGTACTGCCACTGGTTACCTTCTCTTTTCTCCTTTTATCCGGCGATTCTCCTTTTACTTGTTTTTAAACTCACATTATCGCAATGTCTTTGTTGAATCAGGTTGGTTGGTGGGGCTGGGGACATTAAGCTCACTAAAGACGGGAACACTCTCTTGAAAGAAATGGTGAGTTTGTTAGGTATTCTCTGGGAGTTCTGTTGCTACCCATTAATTTCTACCCATTAATTTCTTACTCTTTTGATCTGATACTATGAGGATGCGTCAATATTTTTATCTGTTTTTAGTGTTTCTTATGCTCATCCACCCCTCCTCAAGTGCATTTGAAATTAATTTATAAATTTAAGTGCTTGGTTTTAGTATTGGAGCTTCAGATGAATGAATTTTGGCCTTACAAGACATGATATGTGATTCTTAAAGTTGTCCAATAGTAATTTGCATGGACATCTTATGGAATTTTTATGGTTGTTCCTCTCCCTCTCTCTTCCCCTTTTTTTTCCCTTTTGATTTTTGTTGAAGCAAATGAAGTCCTGGGAATCATTGGCTTTGAAGATCTGATTGGTGGAATTTTTTGTTCAAACCTGTCTGTATGATCTGTTCCTTACGGTTTGATATTGGTCTTCTCATTGATTCTTTATAAATATTAATTCCACTGATGTGGTGTGGAGTTGCACGGTCAACCTCTTAAGATTCCCCCTCCCCCCTGGGCGAATATTCTATATTTATTGGATATTTTTCTTATGCCTGACCACCCTTTGATGGTAGGGGTCTAAATAATGCTTACTAGGAAGCAGGTATACTGAAACAAACACATAATACAACATGCGCATGAACATGAACGAGAATGAACAACAAAATGTACTGTGTTTATGACTTCATGTTTTGTGGTATAAAGGGTTTTTTCCAATTCAAGTGTCCGACATGTCTTTACTTTATAGATTGAGAATGAATGCGAATAGGTCTTGCTTTAAAGTCATTTGGAAGTGAGAAATGCAAAGAGTGTATTAACTTAATTTTCCTCCCAGCTTTGACCTTTACCAAGCATGGCATAAGCTGCCACCTCTAAGGTTGTTACATGTTACTGAATTTTTAATCCTCTATAATTATTTTCTTCATTTATTGTTACAGCAAATCCAAAACCCAACAGCAATCATGATTGCTAGGACAGCTGTAGCCCAAGACGACATTAGTGGAGATGGCACAACTTCTACTGTGATCTTTATTGGTGAACTTATGAAACAATCTGAGCGTTACATAGATGAAGGTCAGTGATCATTTGCTTGTATTTCAACTGCTGAGCAGCAAATAACTGGGTATTTAAGTCATCATCTAGTATTCTAGTTCAAGCTTTTCTCCCTCAAGTTTGTGTCTCTATCTGTGCATGTCTAGCAGTTATAGCCCACCCACTATGTGTCTATTACTGATTCTCAGGAAACATGTCTTTCTCTTCAGCATTCTTGTAGGCTTTTTTTACTTCCTGCTGAAGGTTAGGGTTTCCTGCAAGTTTCAGGTAAAATAGTGGTGTAAGTTGCCCAATAATTCTTGATCTTTTTGTGCTGACTGCTAGATAGTCGGATATCTCACATTCATGGCTGGGGAAGGTATTAACAGGTGAAAATCTATAATCAAAAAGACTTTTGATAATTAATCTACCTTTCATGGGAGTTTTCCTTACCCAGTCCTGCTGTTGGATAGGAATGGCCCCTAGAATCTTCTAATTCTCAAAGCAGATGATGGACATTTTAATTTGATGTTTTTTTATTCCCTTGAAACTCATGTGAATGAGATATATGATTATTTCAGGTATGCATCCACGTGTCTTGGTTGATGGTTTTGAGATTGCAAAAAGAGCAACTCTACAATTCCTTGAAAAATTTAAGACTCCTGCTGCGATGGGTGATGAGCCTGATCAAGAGATTCTCAGGATGGTTGCAAGAAGGACCCTTAGGACAAAGGTATCTTATTTTATTTTATTATGCTCTGATGGAAAACTGATTGTACTTCAGTATTATTGACAGAGTGAACAGACAAGTGGTGGACATACAATTTACTAATCTTGATATTCTTTTTCTTTTTCTCTGTTCTTTTTTACAGTTATATGAGGCACTAGCTGATCAATTGACTGATATAGTTGTTAATTCGGTAAGCATTCACGGAGGTAGTGACATTTATATGATCTTTCGAAATAAAACATCATTTCGTTTATTGCCTCTGTCTATTGAATCAGGTGAAATTGCTTGTGTGGTACCTTCTACAAATTTCTGTTTGTTGTGGCATGCCTTTTCTTTTTGTACTGCAGGTTTTATGCATCCGGAAGCCTGAGGAAGCAATTGATTTGTTTATGGTTGAGATTATGCACATGAGGCACAAGTTTGATGTAGACACGCGCTTGGTATGTTAAGTATAGTCATTTACTGGGTTTTGTATTTGCTTATTGGTCATAACTTTAGACTTCCAGTTATCATTGTGGTCCCCTATGGTATTGAATTTAACTATGCCTAAACTTCTAGCATTATTTAGTATGTTTAAAAAAGTGACCGTGGTGCTAGAATCTCAGCTACCTAGCTAGGGAGCCAACCTCTACAAATCATATTAGGAATTCAAAGACATTATTATTGGTTACCTATCACTTTGGATTGTCGAGAAGCAACATTTGTTGCATCAGTGCAACTTCTAAGATTGTCTCGCATCAACTTTTGGCCTTGGTACCATCTTCATATTTGCAATTGGAAACTGGTTATTTGTTAAAGGAAGGGGATTTTTGCTCCTCTGAAAAAGGGTTTGGGGGAAAAATGCCTCACTTATTAGTACAAGGTGCCCAACGCTCCTTGAAGAATAATACAGGGAAAAAAATGCACTTTAATTTAAAAGTAAATATTAGTGACTATTTTATTTTAAACAATGACTACTTTTCTTCTAACAATGACCAGAATGGAACGAGCAATTGAATAATATAGTGGAAAAAATGCACTTTAATTTAAAAGTAAATATTAGCAACTATTGTATTTTAAACAATGAAGCCAGTCTTAAGGAATTATTTTGGGAGGATCTAGAGGGGTTGATTTGACATATACCACAGAGTGAAAAATTTTTTATTGGAGGAGACTTTAATGGGCATGTTGGGAGGGAAGCTGGTCAGTATGCGAGGGTGCATGGTGGTTTTGGTTTTGGAGAGCTAAACAATGAAGGACAAACTCTTCTTGATTTCTCATTGGCGTATGATTTTAAGATTGCCAACACTTGTTTCAAGAAGAGAGATGAGCATCTCATCACTTACAAAAGTGGAGCCTCAAGGTCACAGATTGATTTTCTTTTGGTTAGGAACACAGATAGAAGACTTTGTAAAAATTGTAAGGTGATCCCCGGAGATGCTGTTACGACACAACATAGGGTCCTAGTCCTTGATGTGTGTATTATGAGTAAAATCCAAAAACGTCGACAAGTAGTAACACCAAGGATTAGGTGGTGGCAATTAAAAGGTGAGAAGCAAGATATTTTCAAGCGAAATCTTTTGGATAAAGGAATTTGGGAATCTCAGGGAAGTGCTAACATCATGTGGGAGGATATGGCTAAAAAGATACGGGAGGTTGCAAAAGTAGTTTTGGGAGAATCGAAAGGTTCTGGTCCGAGAGATAAGGAGTCTTGGTGGTGGAATAATAGTGTACAGGACAAAATCAAGTATAAGAAGAACTGTTTTAAAGCCATACATTTGTGTAACAATGAGGAAAATTGGGAGAGGTACCGTATGGTTAAGAAGGAAACTAAGAGAGCTGTGGGTGAAGCTCGTTCTAAAGCTTTTGAAGAACTTTATAAGAACCTTGAGACGAAGGAAGGAGAGCAAAATATTTATAAGATTGCCAAGAGTAGGGAAAGAAAATCAAGAGATCTAGAACAGGTAAGGTGTTTTAAGGATGAAGAGGGAAGAATTTTAGTTACAGATGATGAAATTAAAAATAGATGGGAGACTTACTTTTCTAAACTTTTCAATGATGGAGAGGATTCATCTAGTAACTTGGAGGATTTAGTAACTGGTGAAGGAGAACAAAATTTGTCATTCTATCGAATAATACTTGATAAGGAGGTAAAGGAAGCTCTTAAGAAAATGGCAAATGGTAGAGCCAACGGACCTGATTGTATATCTATCGAAGCGTGGAAATGTTTAAGTGAAGAAGGGGTGAGATGGTTAACTAAGTTATTTAATGTGATTTTACGGTCCAAGAAAATGCCTGATGAGTGGAGGGGAAGTACATTAATTCCTATTTATAAAAATAAAGGAGATATTCAGAATTGTACTAACTATAGAGGGATTAAACTCATGAGCCACACAATGAAATTGTGGGAGAAAGTAATTGAGCACAGGTTGAGATTGGAGACAAGTATTTCTGAGAATCAGTTTGGTTTTATGCCAGGTAGATCAACTACAGAGGCGATTTATCTATTAAGGGGATTAATGGAAAAGTATCGTTGTAAAGATAAAGATCTACATATGGTTTTTATTGATTTGGAAAAAGCTTATGACCGTATACCAAGAGAAGTGCTTTGGAAAGCGTTGGAAAAAAAGGGAGTACGGATTGCTTATATTAAAGCCATACAAGATATGTATAAGGGGGTAAAAACTAGTATAAGAACACCTATTGGTCAAACAAAGGATTTTCCTATAAAGATTGGACTACATCAGGGATCATCTCTGAGTCCTTATTTGTTCAACTTGATTTTAAATGTTTTGACGGAACATATTCAAGAGGAAATCCCGAAATGTATGCTTTTCGCGGATGATATAGTTCTTATAGCAGAGACAAGAGAAGAGGTTAATTGTAAACTTGAGTTATGGAGGAGGACATTGGAGTTGAAAGGTTTTCGTCTGAATAGAAGTAAGACGGAATATTTATATTGTAAATTTGGTAAAGGAATATTCGACAATAATTTGGAAGTGAAATTGGGAGATCAAATTATACCTCAAGTGGAAAAGTTTAGATATTTGGGAGCCATTATTCAAAATGATGGCGAAATCAGTGGAGATATTTCACATAGAATTCAAGCTGGGTGGTTTAATTGGAGAAAAGCTAAAGGAGTTATTTGTGACCGTAAGGTGCCTAATAAACTTAAAAGAAAGTTTTATCGCACTGCTATCAGACCGGCAATGTTATATAGTAGTGAATGCTGGGCTCTAACGGGACAGCAAGAGCATAAAGTTGGAGTAGCAGAGATGAGAATGTTACGATGGATGTGCGGACATACACGTAAAGATAAAATTTGAAATGAGCACGTACGTGAAAAAGTGAGGGTGGCACCTATTGAGGAAAAAATGGTGGAAAATCGGTTGAGATAGTTTGGGCATGTACAAAGAAGACCAAGGGAGGCACCAGTGAGAAGAGTGGAACATATAACTTTGAGTCCGATTAAGAGAGGTAAAGGAAGGCCTAAGAGAACACTCTTGGAAGTTGTTGAACGCGATCTCTTAATTAATAATATTCCTAAAAGTTTGATAAATGATAGAGCACAATGGCGTCTTGCAATCCATGTAGCCGACCCCACCTAGTGGGATAAAGGCTTGTTGTTGTTGTTGTTTGTTGTTATGCTTGTTCCATTCTGATCATTGCTAGAAGAAAAGTGATCATTACTTAAAGTAAAGTAGTCATGGATATTTACAACACTTAGACTTCAGTGAATCAAAATTTTGCACGGGGAAAGTTGTGATTGGTTGTTCCATTTTAATTTTTGCTAGAAGAAAAGTAATCATTGCTCAAATTAAAGTAGTCACTATTATATATATTTTTATTTTAAATTGGGGGTATTTAAGTTATTTTTATAAAAAATCATTAGTATCAGAAAGGTTCCTTGGAACTTGAGAAGTGTCATGACATTTTGTGAAATTTCATTGTCATTTGCATATTTTTTTGGGTTAAAGTACATTTTGCACGGGCAAAAACCAAACCGAACCAAACCATTTGGTTTACTCATATTTGGGACTTGATCGGTTTTTATGAAGTTCGGTTTGGTTCAGTTAAATTTTCAGTTTGGTTCGGTTTGGTTGAGGTTTGGATCAAGCTTCAATGCACTTATTTAATTTTTTTTCCTTTTTTCCATCTTCATAATAGTGCTATGTATTAAAATTAAATCTAATTCTTTTTGGCTCCTTTTTTTCATAAATAGAGGTATAAAAATATAATAAAATTTCAATGTGATAATGATAATTAATCATAAAAATTGATCTAAGTTTTTAAGATTAAAATTATTTAATATTATGCATTTTCATTCAAGTCCTTTGAAAATGTTTATCTATGTATCTATATTTTAATAAATAATGAAAAACTTATTACACAAAATTCAAAACAAAATGCTTTTTGTAGATAAATTGAATACTGAGACTTTCAAGTTGTAAATAATTAAATGATGGTCATAGCATCATTATTATAATTATTTAATATTATGCATTTCCATTCAAGTCCTTTAAAAATGTTTATCTATTATCATAAAAAATTTAAAGCAAAATGCTTCTTGTAGATAAATGGTTATATAGTTTATAAATAAATAATATTTGTTAATCAAGTTTGGCTCGGTTTGGTTCGGCTTCTTATACTCAAAACCGAGCTTGAACCAAACCAATCGGTTCTCAAATCATAAAAACCGAAGCAGGTTTGATTGTTGTTTGGTTTTGATCGGTTTCTTTCGGTTTGGGTTGGTTTGGGTCGGTCCTTTCGGTTTGAATCGGTTTTAAACACCCTTACTTTGAGGAGCACTGGGCACCTTGTGCTAAAATGTGGGGCATTTTTCCCCTTAAACCATGTACTAGAGGGGGAGTTTTGCTCCTCCGGAAAATGTTTTAGGTGGAATAATGTCCTACTTATTAGAGTGGGGTGCTCAGTGCATCTCGAAGGAAAGTACAGGGGTTAAAATGCACTTTAACTCGTGAATCCTTGATGTCACTTTGTTTTCCCCATTTTGCCTGAGTGGTGTATCCTGTAAAATTTCTCTTCAGCTCTTCAATTGCATTTCAGCTACGTCACAATAACATGAACGGTGTCATTTTCACATACATGTGGTTGGATTTTAATCATGTTGCATTCATTTGTTAAGTTTACTTGTTGCATATAGTATATACTCTTAAATCTTTTGATTTTAATTATTCAGTTCACTCATGGTTTTCTAGGTTGAGGGTCTTGTTCTTGATCATGGTTCCAGGCATCCTGATATGAAGCGACGTGCAGAGAATTGTTATATACTAACATGCAACGTGTCTTTGGAGTATGATAAAAGGTAAGTGGAGTAATCAAGATGATGTACCATCTCTTCTTTCAATTTCTCTGTTGTGTACATACATTATATACATGGTACAGTTAAAATCAGTTGCTTGGCTCTCTTGATCATCTCATGCTTTTAATCGATACCATTATATATTTTACTATTAATATTAATATTGTTGATTAATTTCTTTATCTGATTTCATCATCAAGCATTGTTAAGTACCTTTTCCACCATAAATTATTCTCTCTCTACTAACTTTTGTTTGTTATAATACTGTGTTTGTTTAAAAATAAAGTAAATGATCAAAGACAAAATAATGCAACTTGTACCAGGAAAAATTAAAAAAATGCGACACAAGCCTGTCAAATGTGTTTATACAAATATACATGTTTAATAATGCTGGATAGTGGATACCATCAATAAATGTGTGAAATAATGATTTTACTTTATCTGGTTCATTACAATTAGTTATAAACTGTTGTCTCTTTGGTGGTTGACACTTCTTGCTAGCTTTACTCATCTGATTTTGGTGATTACACAATTCTCAGTTCTCTTCGATGGGAGCAAAATGTCATGTAGGACAATAAGTGCTAATACTAAATATTTGCCATTTAAGTTGTAACTTGTTTGGCTAACGTTTTTCAGGAGAAGCTGCGGCTTATTTTTCAAAAAAAATTTAGGTTCTTGATGTGTTTGGTCAAGCCTCAATAAAAAATGAGCTGGTCTTGAGCAGCAGCAGAAGCAATTTTTCTTCTATGAAAAGGAAGCAGGAAATTGAAGCCTCTTCTATGAAGCAGATGCAGAAATGTATTATTTTAAAAAATAAAGATACTGTTACTCAAAATCATTAATTAAGGCTTATCTCTAAAATTTAAAATTATTCATTAATTCAAACTATTAATTGCAAACCAAACTTTATAAGGCTTATCTTTTTTTTAGTTTGGCAATGAAATGAACTTGAGTTGAAACATGCTGCCAAACAACAATAGAAGTGATTTTGGCTAGCGCCAACTGCTTTTTCATTCCTTTTTATGAAACTCTATCAGTAAATATGCAATTTCAAAATAAGTAGAAATCTCTAATAATCCCCAACGGTTTTACTATATTTACTTAATCTGGGAAACTTTGCTGACATGAAATAAGGAAGTTTATATCTGTTGTAAGACATTTCACATTTTATCAGACCCTTATGAGCTTGTTACATCTTTTGGATATAGTTTGTTAGCGTCATAATGTTGAAACATTTTCTTGTCAGTGAAATAAATGCAGGTTTTTTCTACTCAAATGCTGAACAAAGAGAGGCTATGGTCGCTGCTGAAAGGCACCAGGTTGATGAAAAAGTTAAAAAAATTATTGAACTGAAAAATAAGGTAGGGAAAAGGTATTTTATAATGATCACTATACACTTTACACTCTGCTAGGTGTAAGTTTTTGTTTGATTATAGGGCATTATAGTAATTTTATCTCTTTATTCTTCTCACATTGCCTCCATGAACATCATGAGTGCAGGTATGTTCTGGTAATGATAGCAACTTTGTTGTCATCAATCAGAAAGGAATTGATCCTCCTTCACTTGACCTTCTTGCCAGGGCAGGGGTATGTTCTTTGTTTGTGTTATTTCTTTTATATTGTTAATATATGAAAAATTTGCACCACTTTATGTATAACTTGGTTTTAAAACATGAAAATTTCAATATATAGCTGGATTTTTATTGTTCTTTATCTGTGGGCTTCTTTAGATAATCGCCCTTCGGAGGGCAAAGAGAAGGAACATGGAGAGATTGGTTTTGGCTTGTGGAGGAGAGGCTGTAAACTCTGTAAGATGATTTGACTCCTGAATGTCTTGGTTGGGCAGGATTGGTGTATGAGCATGTCCTTGGTGAAGAGAAATATACTTTTGTAGAGAATGTGAAGAATCCTTATTCATGCACAATCTTGATTAAAGGTAAATTGTAAATATATTTTATTTTTTCAATTAGATGCTTCTCTTATGGCTTGTGTGTTACAATAGATTGGGGGAAGAGAAGTGGAAGTGAAATTTGTGCGCGTTTGGTAGCATAGAACAGGCTTCCCTGTGGAAGTAACTTTCATCAAAATTGATGGAATTGGGTTCCATCAGGGGGTGGGTGGAATTGGGCCAACTCTCATGGAATTGCTGTTAGATGACACTTTTGTCCCTTCATTCCTTCCAACCCACAAGATTCAACCATTGACCTCCCTTTTCCTTTTGCCTGACTGACATCATCTCCGACCTCCTTCCGCTTCTGCCAATGAGTCAATGACCAACCTCTCCTGCTTCATCTTCTTCCCCTTCTCTTGCTTTCCTCTCCTCCTTTCCTCACCCTATCTTCCTACTTCCTCTCCTTCACTTTCCACTTTCAACTCCCATTCATGCCAAGGATGATGAAAAGGACAACAATGATGACGATGACCTTGGGACAGTGCGAATCCAGATCTGCTGCTTCCTCATTTTCTGGGTGTGACTTTGTGATGACTATGGGTTTCTAATTTGAAGACCAGAGCTTTGGGATTCCATAGCAAATCAGTGATGTCGTCTCCCTCATATCTCTGCCATCGCCATCCCCTTCAAACGCCATCCATTTTGGTTCTCAAATCTCTGTTGGCCTTGGGTTTTTGCAATCGTAATTCATTAGTTTTAAGATTTAGTCATTGAAATGTTATATTAATTCACAATTAATGGTGATGCTATGATCCATGCGTACACAAGGAATTGGGATGAGTTGTGCTTTTGGATATGCAGGATTTCTCTGCAACTGTGTGCTTTAAGCTGAGAATGCGATGGGGGCGACTTGCGAGAAGATGATCGGGGATTTTTTTTATTAAAAAATATGGGTATTTTGGTCTTTTTAAATATAAATATGTTTATTAAATAAGATTTTTATCCCACTTCCATCTACTTACCAAACACACTTTTAAACCTCTCTTCCACTTCCACTTCCACTTCCACTTCCATTAAAAACAATTCTCTGTAACAGGGCATTAATGTTTTACTTAGTTTTCAAAACCAAATTAGATTACCCAATTTGATCAGTAAACGAGTGAGTTAGTGGGCCTACTGGTTCTATTGTTGTGTGTCTATTGCCTTGCTAGAAAATTGGTTAACAAATTGGCCTGTTCCACGACCACCAGTCTGGACAAGCTTAGTGGGATGGTGGGCACACTTGGGAATTTTGGGTGATGCGTAAATTGGCGAAGCAAGATTTCAAACCTAGATGATATATAGATTATAGAGATGGCTTGTCCCTTCTCCAAGTGAGGATAATGGAGACCAGTAAGCTCCGTTGTTATTTCATCATTCAGTCAAACTTGAATGGATGGTTAAATTGAAGTGTACTTAATAGTGATCTAAGGCATAAAATTTTAATTGATCTTATTAAAATAAAAACCATATAAAATATACATTGGTTTTTGATTGTGTATATAGACCCGTTTGAGCTGTTTTGAAACACTGACACTTTAGAATGATATTTTCTGTACATTGTATACTTAATCACTTCATTTCTGTTGGATTCATGATGTGATGATCTTCTCTGCTATTGTAATGTATAGGTCCCAATGAGCATACTATTGCTCAAATTAAAGATGCAGTTCGTGATGGTTTGAGATCAGTAAAGAATACCATAGAAGATGAATCCGTTGTCTTAGTGAGTTATTTGCATCTAAGCCTACGATTCAGAATTATGACAAAAGCATCTAGTGCATTTTTATGGTCTGATGCGTGCTTCTGTTGTATCCAGTGACTCCATTATTTGTGCTGATTTCCTCAATTTACAATTGAGTTTACTGTTGTAAGCTGCGGAAAGAATGGTTATTGAGGCCTAAATTTTTATGTAGGATGAGTTGTCCAGAAGATGACAATATTGGTTGAGAAATCTTTGTATGGGTAAACGTGAGATTCTGGAACTCAGTTGCACAATAATTTAAAGGGTTATTGCTTATTACACTTCTGATCTCAGGAGAGGAAGATTGATGTGGAATCTGAAGCTGCCATATTCTCAGCCTAGTTATAGCTGAAAGTGGACTAGAAATAATGTTGTCATTTTATTGAGATGAAGTGAAACTTTTTCAAATATGTGAATAAATGTCATTGCTAGTTTCTAGAAGTCTATAGTGAGTACAAGCAATACCACTCCTACTACTGACTATTATTAGTGTTTTTGAAAATCCTTAATTCAGAACTGTGGCTCACACCTTTTATTGTTATGGTGCTAGTGAGATATTGGTGCTACTGATACTTACATGTGATTTTCTTGCCTGTGTTCAGGGGGCTGGTGCATTTGAAGTTGCTGCTAGGCAATATCTAGTGAATGAAGTCAAGAAAACAGTTCAAGGGGTAACATGCATTTTTCATTTGTTTCCCTGTTGATCTTTAATTTTGTTACCTATCCTGAGAGATGCTTGTAAACATGAAACAGCGTGCACAACTTGGTGTTGAGGCTTTTGCTGATGCACTTCTTGTGGTTCCCAAGACTCTTTCTGAGAACGCAGGACTTGACACACAAGATGCGATCATTGCTCTCACCGTATGCAACATCAATACCTTAATTTCATTATGCAAATTGCTTTTTGCTCATTGAACAACAGAATTGCATCGTTGTACAATTGTGAATGTTTTTACAGGGAGAACATGACAGAGGAAATACAGTGGGATTGAACCAACACACTGGAGAACCATTAGACCCCCGAATGGAGGGCATTTTTGACAACTACTCTGTGAAGCGCCAAATCATAAACTCTGGGTATGTCTGGACCTAAAATTATCTGACAACTAATGCTTTGTGTCTCTATCTATGCTTACTAGGATCAGGGGAAAAAGGGTCTATACTTTGTCACTAATTTAATTCAGTAAGGGTCAACAATTACATGCCCATGCCCTCCTTAGCTTTGTTAGTTCTTTTCTTTTTTAATATCATAGTGGGTCTGTTCCCCCCATCACCTTACACTGCAATCCTCAAATTTGATTAGGGAGGGCAAGTATCTTCTTATAATGGTTTTGTCACATGCTTTATTTTTTTATGGTCTACAGGCCAGTTATAGCTTCTCAGTTACTATTGGTAGATGAGGTGATTAGAGCCGGCCGCAACATGAGAAAGCCAACCTAAGAGGGAGGCAGCAATGCTGTTTGGATAAATTATTTTCTCAGACCCTTTATTTTTATATTCAGAATCAGCATATAAATAGGATCGTTACAAGGGAGCCTCTGACCAATTAGCCAACTTATTTATCGCAACCTCAACATATTGGTTTAGTAATTTTTGACTTATAAGGGAGCCAAGAACACGCAAAACATAATCTGAGCAGAGAAACTAGGATCTTGGTCTTTACTATCAAAATAACGCCAAATTGAGTTCCTCTGCAGTCTATAAATAGTAAGTAAAATTCTGTATCATAAATCTGAAAAATTCATACAAGTTTTCTTCATTTAGTATTGTGCTTAAAAAAAAAAAAAACGAACACACAAAACTTGCTGCCGTATTGATGGGTCCACTGAGTCAGATGATGAAGAGCTTACTGTAGATTTCTAGAGGACTAGAATGTAAGAGTCGTTCCAATGTAGTAACATTTAGACAAGTTTTTAAAGATTAGATAATAATATTCAATTATCATTTGCATATTTTAAATGTTTTTTTTTCATTTTCCCATGATTATATCTCCCCCCCCCCCAAAATACTTTGAAATTAAACCCTCCACCTCCAATTTTATTTTTAGGCAAATATTGAGGGAGGAAAGGATCATAGCTATGTGCCATATTTATACAACAACAACAACAACAACAACAAGCCTTTATCCCACTAGGTGGGGTCGGCTACATGGATTGCAAGACGCCATTGTGTTCTATCATTTATTAAGCTTTTAGAAATATTATTAATTAAGAGATTACGTTCAACAACTTCCAAGAGTGTTCTCTTAGGCCTTTCTCTACCTCTCTTAATCGGATTCAAAGTTATATGTTTCACTCTTCTCACTGGTGCCTCCCTTGGTCTTCTTTGTACATGCCCAAACCATCTCAACCGATTTTCTACCATTTTTTCCTCAATAGGTGCCACCCTCACTTTTTCACGTATGTGCTCATTTCGAATTTTATCTTTACGTGTATGTTCGCACATCCATCATAACATTCTCATCCCTGCTACTCCAACTTTATGCTCTTGCTGTCCCGTTAGAGCCCAGCATTCACTACTATATAACATTGCCGGTCTGATAGCAGTACGATAAAACTTTCCTTTAAGTTTATTAGGCACCTTACGGTCACAAATAACTCCTTTAGCTTTTCTCCAATTAAACCACCCAGCTTGAATTCTATGTGAAATATCTCCACTGATTTTGCCATCATTTTGAATAATGGCTCCCAAATATCTAAACTTTTCCACTTGAGGTATAATTTGATCTCCCAATTTCACTTTCAAATTATTTTCGAATAGTCCTTTACCAAATTTACAATATAAATATTCCGTCTTACTTCTACTCAGACGAAAACCTTTCGACTCCAATGTCCTCCTCCATAACTCAAGTTTGCAATTAACCTCTTCTCTTGTCTCTGCTATAAGAACTATATCATCGCGAAGAGCATACATTTCGGGATTTCCTCTTGAATATGTTCCGTCAAAACATTTAAAATCAAGTTGAACAAATAAGGACTCAGAGATGATCCCTGATGTAGTCCAATCTTTATAGGAAAATCCTTTGTTTGACCACTAGGCGTTCTTATACTAGTTTTTACCCCCTCATACATATCTTGTATGGCTTTAATATAAGCAATCCGTACTCCCTTTTTTTCCAACGCTTTCCAAAGCACTTCTCTTGGTATACGGTCATAAGCTTTTTCCAAATCAATAAAAACCATGTGTAGATCTTTATCTTTACAACGATACTTTTCCATTAATCCCCTTAGTAGATAAATCGCCTCTGTAGTTGATCTACCTGGCATAAAACCAAATTGATTCTCAGAAATACTTGTCTCCAATCTCAACCTGTGCTCAATTACTTTCTCCCACAATTTCATTGTGTGGCTCATGAGTTTAATCCTCTATAGTTAGTACAATTCTGAATATCTCCTTTATTTTTATAAATAGGAATTAATGTACTTCTCCTCCACTCATCAGGCATTTTCTTGGACCGTAAAATCACATTAAATAACTTAGTTAACCATCTCACCCCTTCTTCACCTAAACATTTCCACGCTTCGATAGATATACAATCAGGTCCGTTAGCTCTACCATTTGCCATTTTCTTAAGAGCTTCCTTTACCTCCTTATCACGTATTTTTCGATAGAATGACAAATTTTGTTCTCCTTCACCAGTTACTAAATCCTTCAAGTTACTAGATGAATCCTCTCCATCATTGAAAAGTTTAGAAAAATAAGTCTCCCATCTATTTTTAATTTCATCATCTGTAACTAAAATTCTTCCCTCTTCATCCTTAATATACCTTACCTGTTCTAGATCTCTTGATTTTCTTTTCCTACTCTTGGCAATCTTATAAATATTTTGCTCTCCTTCCTTCGTCTCAAGGTTCTTAT
Organism: Prosopis cineraria; assembly: GCF_029017545.1. Taxonomy (NCBI): domain Eukaryota; kingdom Viridiplantae; phylum Streptophyta; class Magnoliopsida; order Fabales; family Fabaceae; genus Prosopis; species Prosopis cineraria. The sequence continues at coordinate 19,911 of NW_026556459.1, forward strand.
AAAATTCTTCAAAAGCTTTGAAACGAGCTTCACCCATAGCTCTCTTAGTTTCCTTCTTAGCCATACGGTACCTCTCCCAATTTTCCTCATTGTTACACAAATGTATGGCTTTAAAACAGTTCTTCTTATACTTGATTTTGTCCTGTACACTATTATTCCACCACCAAGACTCCTTCTCTCTCGGACCAGAACCTTTCGATTCTCCCAAAACTACTTTTGCAACCTCCCGTATCTTTTTAGCCATATCCTCCCATATGATGTTAGCACTTTCCTGAGAATCCCAAATTCCTCTATCCAAAAGATTTCGCTTGAAAATATCTTGCTTCTCACCTTTTAATTGCCACCACCTAATCCTTGGTGTTACTACTTGTCGACGTTTTTGGATTTTACTCATAATACACACATCAAGGACTAGGACCCTATGTTGTGTCGTTACAGCATCTCCAGGGATCACCTTACAATTTTTACAAAGTTTTCTATCTGTGTTCCTAACCAAAAGAAAATCAATCTGCGACCTTGAGGCTCCACTTTTGTAAGTGATGAGATGCTCATCTCTCTTCTTGAAACAAGTGTTGGCAATCTTAAAATCATATACCAATGAGAAATCAAGAAGAGTTTGCCCTTCATTGTTTAGCTCTCCAAAACCAAAACCACCATGCACCCTCGCATACTGACCAGCTTCCCTCCCGACATGCCCATTAAAGTCTCCTCCAATAAAAATCTTTTCACTCTGTGGTATGTGTCGAATCAACCCCTCCAATCCTCCCAAAATAATTCCTTAAGACTGGCTTCTGTCCCGACTTGCGGCGCATAAGCGCTAACAATATTAACAGTCTCACGTCCAATTATCATTTTTAAAGAAATAATTCTGTCTCCAATTCTGCTAACTTCTACAACGTTCTTCTTTCACTCCTTATCTATAATGATGCCTACTCCATTGCGTGCACTTACTTTTCCTGTATACCAAAGTTTGAAACCTTGAATATCCTTAGCTCCTTCTCCACGCCATTTTGTTTCTTGCAAGCAAAGGATATTGATTTTCATTTGAATCATAACCCCTACAACCTCTACAGATTTACAATTTAATGTCCCAACATTCCAAGTACCAAATCTAATTTTGCTCTTATGGACTAACTTCTTTAGCCGCGTGCGTCTAGAATGACGCGGTAGCTCTTATGGACTAATTTTGCTCATTTAACACTACATCCGGGCGCCGATGTAGTGGCTCTAACTCACTTATCACTGTACTCGAGCCATGCAGCGCATTACTTACGGGCAACGACCTAGCATTAACATTATAACGTCTATTATCCATGTTCATGATAGATTCAACAAATTTTTACATTGGCTGTTGATGGCCTAACACAACCCTCCTCCTTTACCCGGGCTGTTGATGTGCCATATTTATATATAGGGAAAATAGCGATAATTTGGGAAGAGGGCGCAACATTCTTTGAGAGCCATTCATTCCTTCACAAAGGCTAGGTGATACGCAGAGACTAATTTTTATGATAACAAATAATCCCTGTTCACATTTAAGTAGGGTTACTAACTCTATAGCTTCATAGCTTGGGTTAGATCTCATCTGAAAATGCGTAGTCGAATATCTCAGTTTATTAATTACGGTCTTATCAGCCTGGCCCAATGTCTATTAAGATGTACAAATAATTACTGCATATAATAATTTATTTCAATATAATGCAAATAAAGATTGTTCGATTGTTGACAATAACCTAGTGGCATGTAAATCTTCTAATTGGTCTTCTCTTAATGTACGTCGAAGCTTCAATTTCCGTTTTCCGGCCGTTATTCACCCAAAAGTGAGGTAGAGAAGAAAATGACACCTACATTGTTTTGATGTCCTTGAATAACAATAGCTTATTTTTATTTATAATCAATGTGATCTAAAACTCACTGTCTCACATATAATGTAATGAGAAAAATTAATAAACAGGTTTTTATAGTTTTCTTCAATTTTAAATTAAATTGCTGTAATTTATTTTATTTTAATTAAGTTCTTAAAGTTTGATTCATTAGATTTATTAATCTCTGGGATTAAAATCCTTGAATTTTAATTTTAAAAAGTGAAATTAAGAATTTTTATATTTTTTATTATAAGATTATATAACTTTAAAATTAATTATATAATTTTTAGGATTAATGAGTAAATAGAATTCTGAACTCTCGCTTGAAAATCACCCTAAACTCTTAAATGTGTAAAATAAATTTCAAACTTTTAAATTCATAATAAAATAAACCCTGACCGTTAATTTTTTTTAATATTGTTATTGTTCACAAGGGGGTACTGTTCACTATGAGCTCTAGTTAATGTTGACATGTCATTGTAAATTAGCATCATAGATCCTAACTTATTATGTTAGTAGCGTTATGAATCCTAAACTATTATGTTAGTAGCGTTCTGGATTCTAAACTTTAAAATTTTGAGCAAATTACCTTCACCATTTATGTATAGAACGTTGACTATTATGTAAACTAAATTAGCTTCAACATAGTTCGCCGCGGTGTATGCATTGTTGGCCGTGATGAACGATCTATAATTTTGTGAAACGACGTTTTCTGCCCCCTTTTTGCAATATTTTCCAAACGATTAGTTCTCATGCTTTTATATATTCTATAACTCTAATTTAATATTATTTCGAATAATATTTATTTATGTAATGGTGAAAATTTGGTATTTTATTTGAAAAAAAGTTTAAATATTAGATAATTTTAATTAACCCATTAATTTGAGTTTTAAATTCACATCCATCACTTGTAAAATCTTATGATATTTAAACTTTTTTTTGAATGGGATTCCAAAGTTCATCATTAAATAAAAAAAAGTTATTCAAAATGAGGTTAAATTAGAGTTATAAAGTATATAGAAGTATAAGATATCAATTATTTTTGAAAAATATCGCAAAAAAAGGAACAAAAACATCATTTCACAAAATTATAGGTCGTTCACTATGGCCAACGATGTAGTCACTGTGGCAAATCATGCTGAAGTTAATTTGATCTACATAATAATTAACATTTTATACATAAATAGTGGAGATAATTTGTTCAAAATTTAAAGTTTAGGATCCAAAACGCTACTAACATAATAGTTTAAAGTCTATAACGCTAATTCACATTGATAAGTCAGCATTAATTGGGGCCCACGATGAACAGTACTGCATGAACAATAATAACATTATGAAAGTTAATGATTAGGGTTTAATTTGCTACGAATTTAAAAGTTTAGGATTTATTTTATATATTTTAAGAGTTTAGGATTTAGGGTGATTTTCGAGCAAGAGTTCAAGATTCTATTTGCTCATTAACCCTAAGTTTTATAACACAAATAATAGATTATGTCTTCTAAAAAGTTTACACGTACAGAATTTTCATAAAAATGTAAAATATTGTATTAAATTAATTTTTTTTGCTAAAAGTATTAAATCATATTTTCTATAAACTTTAAAAATATTTTCATTTTGAAAAAATTAATCATTCATTAGTATATAAAGGTGTGATTAAAATAAAATAAATTACTGGAACTTAATTTTAAGTAAAAAAATTACAAGGATTTGTGAATTAATTTTCTCTGGCTAATATAATTTGCTAAACTTGCACAAGTATATTTCTTACCAATATCACAATTGGTACGGGTAATTAATTTTTTTTTTTTTTCACAAAAAGGGAACATGTCCATATAGAAATCAAAATGAACAATCACCCATACAAGAAATTGAGTACAGCTAGCAATAGGGAGTGGGTGTTTGCAAATAGGGAAAAAAAAATAAAAAATAGCAAAAAAACGTTACATCTTCACCCAAAATTTTAAAGTTTTAGTATATTTGTGATTTCATTTTATTATATTAATTATTAAGTTTAATTCCCTTGGATGTGAGATTTTTTACATCAGTTCAAATTCACTTAAACTTAAACATTCTAATAGATAGTAAAGAAGAAAGAGCTAAGGAAACTGATTTATAAAAGTATTAAGAAAGATTTTCAATTCCAAACCCTCCAAGGTGGTAACTTGAGGTAATTAGAAGATGAAAAAACGTTGAGATTAAGGAACACGTACACAGTGTCACGTGATATAATATTACTGTGAGAATCTATAGATGCATATGCTATGATTACAAATTAAATACCTGATTAGCGCTCTATATATGTAGCTAGAAGTGGCATATATAGAAAAATATATAGATGATGATCTAAATTGGTGGGAATTGTACTGGGAAGTTATAATTGTGTACTGTGTAGTAATAGTAACCATACACTAATGGCTGGCTGAGAAGAAAGAGACGGTGCAGTTGAGAACTAAAAAAGAAGAATAAAGACCAATGAATATTAAATCTAATAGAAGGAGCTAGTTTCTTACAATGTAGTGAATCAAAGTTTGAATTTTTACTAAAAAAAATTCATACTTTACTATTAGTACATCTAATTATACCTCAAATAGAATTGCCTCTAATAAAAGAATACTTGTGAATAGTAAAAAAAAAAGAATTGGGAAATTGGAATTAAATGGTGAGAATTGCATGTGGAAATATTGGTGTCAATAAATTGCCAATTGTTGTGACATTCACCTCCCAACACCCACCTTCTCTTCTCATTTAATTTACTTACTTTCCCTTCTTCTCAATCTAATAACTACATCCATTAATGGTCTCGAATTAAATATTCCACTTCAGTAATGATAGTAATTAAGTATCAGTAAATGAGGGAAGAGAGAACGCAATATAAATTTAAAAATTTTTCATTAAAAAAATAGGGATAAGATGGAAAGTTTATTATATTTTTAGAGAAAATTAATGACTTAATGACCTTTTCTTGCATTTGGTGAAATTGTTATGGGTGCCTTACAGTAGGAATTGGAGAAAGTAGTTAATATCCATGAATGTGTGAAAATTGTTTGACTTTTCAATTTTGATGCCCTTCACTAAATTTAATTATCACAATAAAATTTGTCTAGACATTTCCTATAATTTAGTGCAATTGAGAATGGAAAATATTAATTAGATAAAAAAATTAACTATTAATCTTTTCATGTTCAAATGTAAGCAATTTTTAACTAATTCATCCAGTTTAAGAAAATTGTTCAACTATGGTAATAATTATGTATGAAATTAAAAATTTAGACTAAAATACTCTTATAATTAATTTTTAGTGATGCTTCGTTATAACTTGAAACAAAATTAACACACCTTTTGATTCATGTGAAAATTACATTTTTGGGTTTTCCACGCAAACAAAAAAATTAAATTACCTAGATTATAATCGGATTTAGTGATATCTCACAAACAGATTTTTAAAATTTAAATAATCTCTCTTAAATATGCTATTTGAATATTTTTTATTCTAAGGTAATCATTTTTTTGGAAAAATTATTGTAAAGTGTTGCTCAATATAATTAATTACTTCTAAGTCTATCAACAATTGGGTTTAGAAATGTGTTGTCATTCTCCTAAGCTTTGTTGTTAATATACTTTGAAGTAATTAATTGTGTTGAGTAAGACTTGTATGTAATTCGTTATTTTATCTTTTTTTTTTGGGTGAATAAGAGGATCATTAGTAAGTGCTAGAGAAGAAGGACTTGTGTTGTTTGAAGGCAATATAGAAATACTTTCTTCAATTTTTATTATATGACACTTTCAACTATTTTACGCATGTTAAAAAAGTTATTTTTTTTATATTATAAAAAAATGAGAGATACTTGTATTTTTACCTTTGATTTTAAATAATAATATAATAATATAAATATCTTTATGCTAATCAAGAAAAAGTGAAATTAAAAAGATAATTTAATTATTATAAAGTATCTTATATTTTAAATAAAAAATTACTTTTAAACAAATATTTTATAAATATGACCAAGAAAGCAAGTGCTTGACACTTTTCTCCAAAAAAAACAAGGTACTTGACACGTGGGAAGATGCACAGACACTGAACGACCCTAACAAACTTGACCATATTTACAACACGAATGTACTTAAGCGTGTGGCACTTTGGCTTGCCTTTTGTTATTCCAATACACACACACACACCACACACCACACACACACACACACACATACATGAGAAGAAGGAGGAGGACACGAATGCATGCCTCTGTCTTGAAGCTGAGCTGGCTAGCGAACTTTTTCACCCTGTAAATTGCGCACATGAAATAAAAATATTCTAAATAATGGAACTTTCTTATTTTAAATTTTTGAATTTATTAATTATAATTTTACAATATGGAACATAGAGTATACAGAGTAGTATATAGAAAAAATGATAATAATTTTTTTTAAAATACATAAATAACAATTTAATTCCTCAAATATCATAATTTCATTGAAATTTTTAAAAACTTTTTTATCATTAATAAATTTATATTAATAACTCAATTACGTTTGTTGAAAATAAAACGATTCATAAATTTTATTAAAACAATTATAACTTTTTTTTATATTCACAATAATATAACAACAAATCAAGAATTTAATATGTAAAGTTTTAATTTATTGTATTGTTATGAATATAAAAAAAAGTTGCAATTATTTAAAGAAAACTTGTGAATTGTTTATTTTCTATAAAGATAATTTAATCATTTATATAAATTTATTAATGATAGAAATTTTTTTAAAAATTTCAGTAAGATTATTACATTTTAAAGAATTAAATTATTATTTATATATTTTAAAAGAATTTTATTGTCAGTATATAAAGCCATCCATATAAATAAATAAAATAAATTAGGAAAGAAAATGGTTGCCAGCCATCTGCGTCTTTCTTAGCCGCATACCATGAGGCATTCAATAGTCACTGGCCATCCACTTGATGGGCCAATTATTAAGGGAATGTGAGAAAACTTAATCTTGCATTATCAGCCACAAGAAGACAGCGTAGGATAAATCAAATTATATTCCTTGATTTAAAAATATAAATTTTTTTTAAGTAAATCATACCCTCAATAAAATAACTAGTTATATTTTAACTAACATTTTTTTTTATATTTACCTCTATTTAAAAAAGTGTTTCATTTTAAAATAACTATAAAGTAACTTATTTATAAGACTACTTTTGGTAAAAGCATATTAATTACACATTAAAACATTAAAAAATATATTACATTTTTTAACATCAAAACCCTCAAAAATACATTTAATTTTTGAATGAAGAGAGTACTAGTCTTGAATTTAGTAAATTTTTTATTAGTGTGAAGATATTTAATATTATTGTATTATGATATAAAGTCAAAGGTATAAATAAAAGTACATCCCATTTTTTTATGATATCAAAAAAAAAAATTAACTTTTTTTAACATGCATCAAATAGTTAAAGTATCATCTAATAAGGATTGGAGAGAGTACTATATTTGTCATTTAGGGCTTACTTATTTTTTTAACCAATTATATATATATATATATATATATCAATAATTAGTTGTCTTAGCAACAACATCATCTTCCTTGTTAGGAAGAAGTTTTGGGTTTGAGCTTTTTTTTTTTTCAATAAAAATTTGAGTTTGAGCTTGTGATTGACATGTTTGCGTGTATATGGGTGCGTGTATTTCTTCTTCTTACATATGAGAAAGAACTAGGTTAAGAATAAAATTTAATATATATATATATATATATGTATGTATATGTAAAGAAATGTCTCAATTGAATAAAATTTAATATATATATATATATATATATTTAAAGACACTTTTTTCATTTTTTATTTTAATATGACAGTGACTCAATTCAATAAAAGAATGGTTTGACGAAATTTGAGAGTAAAATAACTTGAATAGCCACCAAAATTCGAATTAAACATTAATTACATTAGTTCAACTTGTGCAATGTGTACACATGCACAAATACGTCTAGTATTTCCATGGAAGATCTGTTGAAACTTGGGATCCGTCACATGTGCAAATAAATCTAGCTACAATCTAAAGCATAAATCTTCTTAATTATTTTGGCCAAAAAGAAATCTTCTTAATTATATTATTAAAAATTTAACTGATTAAAATATATTTTAAATATACATAGTGTAAATACCTCTACGAATTATTACAACAACAACAACAACAACAAGCCTTTATCCCACTAGGTGGGGTCGGCTACATGGATTGCAAGACGCCATTGTGCTCTATCATTTATCAAGCTTTTAGGAATATTATTAATTAAGAGATTGCGTTTAACAATTTTCAAGAGTGTTCTCTTAGGCCTTCCTCTACCCCTCTTAATTGGACTCGAAGTTATATGTTTCACTCTTTTCACTGATGCCTCCCTTAGTTTTCTTTGTACATGCCCAAACCATCTCAACTGATTTTCTACCATTTTTTCCTCAATAAATGCTACCCTTACTTTTTTGTGTACGTGCTCATTTCGAATTTTATCTTTACGTGTATGTCCGCACATCCATCGTAACATTCTCATCTCTGCTATTCCAACTTTATGCTCTTCTGTCCCGTTAGAGCCCAGCATTCACTACTATATATCATTGCTGGTCTGATAGCAGTGTGATAAAACTTTTCTTTAAGTTTATTAGGCACCTTACGGTCGCAAATAACTCCTTTAGCTTTTCTCCAATTAAACCACCCAACTTGAATCCTATGTGAAATATCTCCACTGATTTCGCCATCATTTTGAATAATGGCTCCCAAATATCTAAACTTTTCCACTTGAGGTATAATTTGATCTCCCAATTTCACTTCCAAATTATTATCGAATAGTCTTCTACCAAATTTACAATATAAATATTTCGTCTTACTCCTACTCAGATGGAAACCTTTCGACTCCAATGTCCTCCTCCATAACTCAAGTTTGAAATTAACCTCTTCTCTTGCCTCTACTACAAGAACTATATCATCCGCGAAGAGCATACATTTGGAAATTTTCCCTTGAGCATGTTCCGTCAAAACATTTAGGATCAAGTTGAATAGATAAGGACTCAGAGATGATCCCTGATGTAGTTCAATTTTTATAGGAAAATCTTTTGTTTGACCACTAGGCGTTCTTATACTAGTTTTTACCCCCTCATACATATCTTGTATGGCTTTAATATAAGCAATCTGTACTCCCTTTTTTTCCAACGCTTTCCAAAGCACTTCTCTTAGTATATAGTCATAAGCTTTTTCTAAATTAATAAAAACCATGTGTAAATCTTTATCTTTACAACGATACTTTTCCATTAATCCTCTTAGTAGATAAATCGCTTCTGTAGTTGATCTACCTGGCATAAAATCAAACTGATTCTCAGAAATACTTGTCTCCAATCTCAACCTGTGCTCAATTACTTTCTCCCACAAATTCATTGTGTGGCTCATGAGTTTAATCCCTCTATAGTTAGTACAATTCTGAATATCTCCTTTATTTTATAAATAGGAATTAATGTGCTTCTCCTCCACTCATCAGGCATTTTTTTGGACTGTAAGATCACATTAAATAACTTAGTTAACCATCTCACCCCTTCTTCACCTAAACATTTTCACGCTTTGATAGATATACAATCAAGTCCGTTGGTTCTACCATTTGCCATTTTCTTAAGAGCTTTCTTTACCTCCTTATCACGTATTATTCAATAGAATGACAAATTTTGTTCTCCTTCACCAGTTACTAAATCCTCCAAGTTATTAGATGAACCCTCTCCATCATTGAAAAGTTTGAAAAAGTTAGTTTCTCATCTATTTTTAATTTCATCATCTGTAACTAAAATTCTTTTCTCTTCATTCTTAATACATCTTACTTGTTCTAGATCCCTTGATTTTCTTTCCCTACTCTTAGCAATCTTAATAAACCTCTATGAATCATTAATGTAAGAAAACATGATGAGGCTAAGTTCATCAAACTGTTTCGTGTCATAAATTTAGAGCAAATACATGGGGGAAAAATCATAAAATGTAACTACAGAGAATGGGACACAATAAATAAATATTCTTTTTTTTTTCTGACCAGCAGAAAAATATTCTTTCTATGGGCAACAATTAATACGTTACTTTTTTTTCAGTCATCAACATATAGAAAATATAAAGGAGCACTCTCTCGTGCCTTGTAATGTATGCTTAAGATTTTGATATAAAAACTTAATTTTTTTAAACTCAAGTTGTTGTTAATATATTATTGTACTGTTTTTTTTCATTTAAACCATAATATTAACAAATTTGATTGTGCAATGTTTGTTCCTCAAAGTCCTTAATGATGTTAAATTACAGGGACTATAATGACTTAAAACAAATTACAGGGATTAAAATAAAATCCTAAAAAAATTATAGAGACTAATGATTCTATTTTTCATTAATATATTATAATTTTAACCACAATAAATTCTCTGATATGTACACTACATCGATATATCATCCATATAGCTAGTCATAAAACTTGCCCGAAGATATGTTGTTCAAAAATCATTAACAATATGATTACATTTCATACAAAATTATAAATCCAGAGTTTAAAAACTAGTTATCGAAGTAAACATTCTAGAGCATATAACAAATTTTCACCGAAATTTATTTTATAACTAATATTAATTACATATTGATATTAGGCTGTGAAAGTTTCTCACGTAAGCACATCCTAATAGCATGTATAGATATTTAACTAAATGAGTACACCAACAAGATGATATTTCAATATTATAAGCCACCTCAGATGAAGTGTTAAATATATGACGCATTTTGTGTCTTTCAATGTATATGATTTTTTAAAAAATATCTTTAATTAGAGATGTAAATTAATAATGTTTTCTAATTGAAACATATATCAAACAAGTGTAAACAAGAAAAATAATAATTTTAAATGTCATCAACTAACTTACTAAATATATATGTAATTAAAAGTGCCTAATAATATTGACGGATTGAGTAATTTTTAAAAAAAGTCCTTAATAATTTTATAAATAAAACTTAAAATAGATTATTAATTGTAATAGAGGCAAACCTAGCTACTCCTTGTTCAATATTATAAGACATTTTTTTAAAGCAATATTATTCAAAAAGATACAAGGCATTTAGGGTGTTTCAAAGTACAGTTAATGAGGCTTTTCCAAAAATATCCATGATTATGAGTGTAATTAATAAGATTTTCTAAATAAGACATTATTAATTAAAGATAAACATGGAACATTACAACATTTTTTGCTTTAGGTAATAGTTCTAGTTACAACATTTTAAAAGTGTTGTCTAATATAAATACGTATTACAATTTTTGCATGTTGCTATTAATCTCTACTTTAAGTAATCCATATTTAACAACATTTAAAAATTGTTTCCTAAAATAAACTAGATAATGATTTTCATGTGTTGAAATAAAATTTTAAATAGGCAACATTTAAAATTGTTGCTTGTAAAGGCATTTTTATTACAATTTTTAAAATTATTCTTTATTATAATAGGCAACAAAAAAATTTACTTATAAATCATTTTTTGGCAACATTTAAAAGCTATTGCTTATTGATTATTACTAATAAAAATTATTTTCATTTTTATGACATATCTATATACTTTTTATTTATTTATTTTCTTAATTTTTATTTATTAATAATTAGAAAATTGAACAAATAAGTTAAAAATTGAACAAATAAGTTAACAATTTTCTACACACAATATTTTGCATTATAATAATCAAAACTCATTTTGGAAGAGATGTTAGTGTCATCATGTCTTTAAAAGAATCAAAGCTTGAATTGAGAAAGGAAATATTAAATTTTCACTATTTAACATTTTTGGCAATAATTCTCAAATGTTGCCTATACTTAAATGATAAGCAACAGGCAAAAATCATTGTTTATTCCAGCACGTCAAAACTGTTGCCTAGTGTCTTATTATAAGTAGCCATTTTATAATTTTGTGATGTAAAATATGAAAAAACCGTTGCTTTACACTATAAGAAGCAGAAACAAATTTTTTTTTTTTTGGCTATACCCATGAATCGTTGCGTATACCCTTGTAGGTAACGGTTTGCACCCTGTTACAATGATTTTTGGCTGTTGTCACAAATAAAAGATTTTGTTGTAGAAAGTGTGTGTAATTTACACCATCAGCATATACGCATTGAGTCCTAATAGATACACCATCAAAACTGTGAGTGTTCACTATTGTTGAAAATAATAAATGAAACATGTATGTAACCAGGGATTCATGCCTGTGACTTTGTCTATGTAAACAAGACAAAGATGAGTATTGGAATGCTAGGGAAAAAAAGAAAAAGAAAAGCAAAATGCGAGCATCAATAGTTAGTAAGTGCACAAATATTGGAATGGGAAACGGAAGTGGGAAAGTCAGTAAGCACTCACTAGTTTCAACATAAAATATTGGAGTGGAAAGAAAATGGAGAAACAAGGACACTCAGCACTCACCGTTTTCACACCCACAGCCTTAGCATACTCGAGTTTAACATGTATTGTCCATTATCCGCCAAGAACTAGAACACTTTATCACAAGACGCCTGGGCCGCTAGAGGTATATGTAAGAGTGCCAATAAAGATTGATCATCAACCAGATTTCACACCAATCCGGCATCCATTGTCGGTTAGCTATCAATGTAGAAATTATGGCATTAGATTTGGCCAAGGCTTGATCATCAGTAACGAGACGATTAGAGTGAAGAGAGGAATCCACATATCCTTCTAAATCCGAACAAAGAGGCCATCTCCAATTTGCCAACATAGGTTAGGTTTCAAGAAGTCCCAACCTCAATTAAACTCGACCGACACCAAGAAGCAGGAGACCCATTCTTAGCATCAAGGAAATGATGCTTAGGAAAATAGATCCCTTTTAATACACGTGCCCACGACTCATTAGGATTTTGAATGAGCCTCCATGTTATTTTAGCTAGAAGAGATTGATGATGACATACAAAGTCTTTAAACCACATACTTCACTCCATCCCACCAAAAGTTGGAGATAAGATTGTCAAGGTCTTTACAAGTCTGCACAGGAAATTTGAAGCATATCATAGAGAAGGTTGGGATAGCATTAATCACAGCTTTGATCAAGGTTCTCGTGTCCACTTGTGAGAGGAATTTTCTGCTCCATCCATTCTCTTTGTTGCACATTCTATCTTGAACAAAAGAGACTACGTTGTACTTAGTTTTTTCCCAAAACACTCAAGATGCCCAAATATTTTCTAGGATCATCAAGAGCACCAATATTCAAGGTAGCACAAGCTGCATTTTTGACTTGAATTGGAGTGCTTTCGAAGAATAAAATCGCAGATTTGTCCAAATTCGTTGTCTGACCCGTTGCCTCACAATAAATTTTCAAAAGCTTGGCCAAGGATCTACATTTCCGTATAGAGGCATTCATAAAGAGAATAGAGTCATCTGTAAAGAAACTGTGAGTCACCTCAGGGCAATCTCTACTCACTTTAACGCCTGTCAATAGATGTTGCTCTTGACATTTTTGAATCACACTGGACCTCACCTCCAATACAAGAATAAATAGATATGATGATAAGGGATCACTTTGTCTCAAGCCCCAGGCTATGTGAAGAAGTTTTGAGGCCTAAGGCAAATTATTAGTGGAGCCTAACACTTGTAATTGTCCCTTTTAATTTTTTTGAACAAATGATATATTAAAATATTATAATATAGTAGTTCTAATAAATACTAAATTAATTTGATCGATAGATAAAAATTATTGTTGACAAAGTGCTTCTACTCTATCTTATATAGAGATAGAATGTAAATATTACCATTGATATGGGGTGGCAATATACTTTTAAACAAGAAATATAATTATGATTGATGATTTCAATGATTAATGTGAAAAAACAATAATAATATATAAAGTTTATACAAGATTTTAATTAAACTCAAGGGTGCCGCCTTAATAGTCTAAAACTACATAGTTTTGACATTGATATTTGTCAATATTTAGGCTTTGAAATTAAAAAAAAAGGAAAAAATGTAGTGTAAATTAGTGTATTTTGAATTTTTCTATTCTTTATGTGTGTGTGGTGTATTGGGTTCAGCTCCATCATTAATGCTGGAATAATTGAAGCTTTTCAATGGCAAGAGCAACCAATATTTTATTCTCTTTAATTTACAATTAAATATATAACAGTATAATATCAATTACACATATACAATAGGGGCATTAAGAAAGTTTTTGGAGGCATAAGGCAATTGCCTCACTTGCCTTATGGCTTACATGGTCCCTTCTCGGTTTAATAGAAGCAATTTTACAACTTGATAAACACAAGTTTAAATTCACATATTCAACACAATTCATAATCAGATTTACCCAATGACTATAAAAGGCAAATTTCAAGAGCGCATGATGAAAAAAGTCCCCATTTTACCTTGTTTATAAGCCTTGCTCATGTTCATCTTAAGTGCAAGCTCAAATTTATTGCTTATAGTGAAACAACAAAATGATCCATCAATTTAATACTACTTTCATATTAATTTATAAACAAGATCACATATATTAACAAAATTCATTAAATATATTTGACTACTTTACTTTTTTAAAAAATATATAAAATTTTAAAAATACTCTTTATTTAATAACCGATTCATAAAAGAATATTAAAAAAAAAGAACATACAAGAAAGATAATATTAAAAAATACATAATTAATAAAATTTTATTTTTATCAAAATATCTTATATTTAAATGTCGAATCTCTGTTTAAAATATCTTGTAAATTGGAACGGATGCAGTAGAATGTGGTTATGCTATACAGAAAGTCGTAAGGAAATACTACTCGACAGTGATTAGTGTTGTTATAGTTGACTGTAGGCTGGCAATATTTTTTGGACTCAACTTTATTTTGTTGTGTCCAACAAGACAATTTAGGACTTCACTTTGACAGTTTATTGGGCCTACAAGCTCATGGATTAGAAGTAATGTCAATATTACCATTTAGTTGACGTGTCTCTGAAGCAATTCCTAATAGTTGTAGGTTTAATTTATAGCATTTTTGTGTATGAACAAACCCAATTGAGAGGACTTTAACAATATCCCTAATCTTTTTTTTTATATAATTATCAAATTGAATCAGATTTGAGTGTTGTTGGGCTTAATTGAAATAACTCTCAAAATGTGTTTCTTGCATTCATACAAATTCAAACTCGAAATCTCATATTCAAGCAGGTCATAGCTCATTCCATTATGATTAATGCCTGTGGGTATGTACAATATACCTAATCTAATGTCAATAAATTTGTAAGGACTAAATTTTACAGTAACGATCTATTTCAAAAACAAAAAAAAATTTATTCTATAAATATTTCATTTACAATGTAATTATAGTTAAAATTGTAACCACTTGAGACCAATTCTTCAAAGAAACAGGGATGCGATGGGGTGTGAGTGGAGATTTAATATTTATTTTAATTAATTATATGTATTTTTTTTTATAAAGACAATCTTATTAAAATATGATCAAATATAAAATATGAGTACAACTTCTTGCAGTTGGGGAGAGATTTGGTAGTATAACCCAGTTGGGGAGAGATTTGGTATTACAACCCCCCTCTTAGCGTAAGTGTAACAGTAAAAACATCCACAAACATTACATGGTTGCCCCTGTTTTCCATTTGGGATTGAACTCATTTTACATATTATTTAACTTTTTCTTCCTTCTTTTTAGTTTCATCTAGTTAACGAAACTTCTATATTATTAAAGCATGAGTACTAGTTTCCGAATGGAACGTGCAACTAATAGGGTCATGTAGATTCCATTATTATTATTTTTTTTTGATCAGCTTATGTAGATTCCATTTAATAAATATGTTAATGTCGGTTGGTATAGTTGTGATCAATATCAATGGTCCCATAATTCCAGCATTAAATGAACACGAGAATTTTTTTTTTTTTTGCTTTTAGGCTCTTCTTACTATTTATAGGATAAAGAAAGAAGAAAAAA
>NW_026556460.1:0-35748 GCF_029017545.1 Prosopis cineraria
ATATATATATTTAACACGCCAATCATGAATCATATAAAAAGAAAACATCAACACCCACTTTTATTTAATTCATGGCTGCATATAATATATATGTAAGTATATTTTTTTCCTTTTATAAATTGTAAATATAAGTTAAATATTTTAAAAATTATTAGTATTTAATTAACTAGTTTTAAAATTACTTAAATTAATAATATTTTTATTAAATTAAGAAACTTGGCCCCCGTCAAATTTAAAGTCAAGTTCGGCCTTGACTATAAACAAACTCATCCTCATCTTTTTAAGAGCATTATTGATGCAAGTCTTTCTTCTTTCTTTTGGCTTTTTTTAGTATAAGATCACGAAAAATTGTGTAATGAGACAAAAACAAGTTAGATCATGTCAAAAATAATAAATTTTCTCCCACTCAAAAGGTAGCTAATTGAAGATCATGATATCTAGTTGTCGTAAGAAGGCTAGTGAACAAATAAATTGACATATTCATTTGCTTATTTGAATATATGATTAGAAATGATCGTCCAAGATTTTATAATAAACTCTCTAATTTTTTTAATAGTTTTTTTTAGAAAGTGGTTGTTGAAGAAATTGTGCTGAATGAACAATTGATAGTTCTATTTCGTGAAGTCAGAATGGAGTTAATTTTTAACAACTTAAAGTTCCAAACAAAGGGCAAGATCTTCCAAAATTTTCAATAGCTCAATCACTATGTTAGGATAATATTTAAGATATTTGAAGAGTTCTTTGATCCAATTCTCTTCGTCATACCACCAGTGGTAGAGTCAAGTTTTTGAGTCAGGGGAGGTTAAGCCAGGACCTTAGTACAGGAAAATATTTTTATCTTTTTAAAATCCATTAAATTTCTCTTCTTTTTTTCTTTGTCTTTATTTTTTAATTCAACTTTCAATTACAGACTTGCAAGTATAGTAAGTTAGCAAAATGCATTCAACAAGTTTACTCTTAATTTATGAATCTTCATTCTTTGTTGCCTTTTTTTTTTCTAACTAGTATTTTTAGGATGAGAATGATGTCAACCGAGTCTAGTCAAATTGTTTTTTTTTCTATTTTTTGAAGAATTAATAAATAATATTAATATTTAGATATGGTAAAATTATGGATTAATATTCACTAGAATGAGTTAAAAAATTAAATTTTAAATTTAAGCTAAATGTAACATTGAAATGGGTTCAAAGTTTAAATAAAATAAAGAGAGTGTAAAGTATAAAAAAAGAGAGGAATAAATTATAAAATAAAAAATATATATTTCCATATATATTATTTTTCCCAAGTGTGGGGGTAACCCTTCATAGCAAGTGGCTCCGCCGTGCATTCCACCACAATCAATTGTCCAGTTGATGTTGATTGAATTTTCAATGTCAAGTTTGGCCCAGCTTGTTTCAAAGAGTTTTAAGTTGTTGATCACTTGTTTGATACAAGAAAATGCTATATCTTTTTCAATCTATCATCTTCAACTTCCATCTAGCCTTCCTGAAAATTCAGTATGCCGGAGCAAATAGCGTTCGCCAATGCGTCGTCTTGTGCTTGGGTTACGCCGTCTCTTTCAGCTTTGTAAGCCTTCGTTCACGCGTGGCATCTAGTGGTGGAGCCTGCAACATTTAAGAATGACAGGACCTGCACTACAAGGCAGATCGATACATAAGAGCTTTTTTTTTTAAAAAAAAAATTTAAATAAAAGAGAGATTTGGTAAAAAGCAGTTAAAGAAGGAAAAGGAGAAATCAAAGGGGGGAGGGGGTCCATGCAGGATGACATCGATGTATACAGTTCAGCAACTTCATCCCTGTTTACGAAGTTGCAGCACCAAGCATCGGCTTCATTTTCAAAACAATTTTTCGTCAGTTCATCTTCTTTCTCCTTTATTTTCAAGGATTTTGTATTTCTTATTAAAAAAAACACTACTTTTAATCTTTTTATTTTACTCAAATTTTGATACAAATCCCTATATTTTTTTTTTTTTGGCGTTCTAATTAATTCTTACATTTTTCTTCATTTACAATGTTGATCCCTACATTTTTATGAGGACATTGATATAGTACAAACGATATTAATAATATTGACATATTAATTAACACCATTTTTGTGCTTACATGTCAAATTGATGGTGATATAGAATGAACAAAAATTAAACAAAAAAGCCTACATTAGATGAAATAATAATGCTGACATGAGTTTTTAATAAGAAAACGTTTTTTAAAAAAAAAAGCTTACATCAAATGAAATAAAGATGCTAACATGAATTTTTTAATAAACAAAAATTAAAAAAAGCTAACGCTAGATGAGATAAAGATGCTGGCATGGATTTTTTAACAAGCAATATTTAAAGAGTTTAGATCAATTTTTTTTTATTTCCTCTAATGTAGGTTTTTTATGAAAAAAAAATTTGCTCATTAAAAAGTTCACGTAAGCACAAAATTAATAATATTAATTGATATGTTAATATTATTAACATCATTTTTGTCATATGTTAATGCCCATATGAAAATGTAGGGACTAATATTATGTACAGACACAAAAAAATAAAAGAACCTAAAATATTAAAAAAAAAATATATCAAAATTTAAGTAAAATATAGAGATTAAAAGTAGTGTATTTTTCTTTTCAGCACAACATAATGTCAACCCTCGTTTTCTTTATCTTTAGTGAATTAGTTGTTCCTTTGTCGAGTGACATCTTGACAGCTTTATGATTCATTTCATACTTCTCTTCGTCTGTATCGAATTCTCTTTGTGGATTCTCAATTATCTTAGCCACCGCATTCTCAATATAAAAGCAAAAGGGCCTTCTCTTTGTGGATTCTCAATTATCTTAGCCACCGCATTCTCATGTAAAAAGCAAAAAAGCCTTCACAATGTTTAATATATACTTCCTTTATTTAAAAATATAAAATATTTTTTTTAAAAATTAAATATTTAAAAATATAAAATATTTTATTCTTTCGAGATTTAATCATTATTTTTTTTAAAGTGTCACTATTGATAATAATTTTATAATTATTGTAGGACGTTTAATAAGAATGAATATGAAAAGATAGGGTTGGTTTGAAAATAAATAATTATTTTATTAGGTAGTAAGATTTGATTAAAAATGTCTTTATTTTTAAATGAAGGAAATATAACTTTATATTTTTAGTTTAATTGAACGAGTTCATGTTAACTCCAGACACAATAAAAATGTGAAACAAGGTACGTACTCATTCTTTGCTTTCAACTTTGCATAAAATATACATTTAATTCTTTAATTTTATATGAGATTTTATTTTAATCCTTTAATTTTATAAAGTACCTTTTTAATCATATACCCTTATATCTTTAGTTTCATCCCAATAAATTTTTACATTAATTTTTAAATATTGATAAAATATTTTTAAATATTAATATATTAAGTTTAACTTTTTAAAAATAACAATGATTGATAGAAAAAATCATTTAAATTAACGATATTAGGGTTAAATAACTAAAAAAATACTTTATAAAATTAAGAATTAAATTAAAATTTTATATAAAATTAAAAAACTAAAAATATATTTAGCCTTCAACTTTTCACGTAAACAATGGATAGAAAAATTTAAGGACAACCTATCAACGTATGCAAAGGCCTATACACGTAGTTGTATGAAATCCTGCCGACAGAGGAAAGGTCGTGGCTTTGATCTGCAATTCGTTAGCTATATATGTGAAGTCAATCAAAAAAAATGAGTGTATAGCAATAACATGAGAACCAAAAATGGCAGTATCAGAAACCCTTGGGCAGATACAGATGGACCCTAATTTATCACTTCAGTGTCCAATTTAGCCCAGTGGAAAGTTAGGCCGAAAGATCATTTCTTAAATCAATCATAAAAAATCCGCCAATATGCCCAAAGTTCAGATAAATATATAATGGGCGTGGGCTTTTTTACATCCACTAAGGGTGTACCATGTAAAAAACCTACCATGCATCCACAAAACGTGATATTTCGTACTTGGTGCTAGTGCTCACTTATGAGTTCTAATTAAATATAGCTAGGAATTTGACGTAGTATATGAACAATGATCACATGGGATCACAAAAGTTTATTCCCATTAATTTAGTTATTTATCTGATTGCACTTTTATTGTAATTCCTTTTATTTTTAGCCAACTTTTTTAAATTCCTTGATAGTTGCTGGATAGCTCATATATATTTGATAGGATTAGAGAATTTGTTCAATTATATTCATGTAATTTAATGTGTCATTTAAGAATTAATGTATGAAAAAAATTCGTCATCAAACATTTTAATTGTTGAAATAAGATTGTTTAATTAAATTCTGTGTCATAATAAATATATATGCACTGGGATGTGATAAGGAAAAAGATCACATCCGTGGAATGGATTGAGGAAAAAAAAAAAAAAAAGGTCGGTGTGCATAAAAATCAGGATAAAAAGGAGCCGACTGTGCCAGGCACTACAATGTAAAGCCTATTCGCATTCTATGCTTGATTCTACATGGAATACCCGGGACAACCATGCACATGATGCTTACGCAAAACACATAATATCGACTAATTAACCACAATACTAATTATTACATGTGGAGGAAAATTAATAAACGCCCCCTTATTTAGTTTGGTACGTCATATGCTCATATTTATTCACACACTCATACAACATTTATAACACTTTTCAAACAAATTAAAAACCTTAAAATTCATACACCGTGGGGAAAACCATAATCCTCCTATATATATATATATAACATCATATATTCGTATATAAATAAAAGTGTGTTGACGCAAACCTTTAGTTGTATTAGAATGAGAGGACCCATCCAGATCACTCCTTTGATATCCACTAATTCTTGGAAGTGCCTCTTAGACTCATTCATGCTCTGATAAATAACTAAAGATGAAAGAGCAGAACCCACAACAACTTTTGTTGCAAATGCTATCTCATCAACTTGCAATGACTTGAAGGAATATCTAGGAACGGAACATTGAGCCACTAATAGAGAGGAAGTGTTACAATATTCTCTACACCCCCACGTGTTTTCATTGCACCCCTTGAGTAGCAACTTCGAGCGATATAGGGCTTGAACAAAATTTGTTCCTTCTAAATGAAAATAATTAACCTTTTCATAAATGAAAATAATGATACATCCATCAGCATCAAAAATTTGCATATGCAGTGTATAGCAATAGTACCCAAATTTTAGAAACTCCAAGTTGTTGCATATTGGATATAAATGCACAATGCTCGTCGACTGTCATACTAGCTCGTAAGGAGCCAAGAGAAGTATTGAAATCAGAATTTTGTTGCATCATGTAACAGTAGTTGCAGTAGTCAAAATATTTAATAAATGATATAACTCAATAACAAATTTCAAGCTCCCATCACTTCTAGGCTGCAATCATTCTTGGCATACCCAGGATCAAAAATCAAGATAATGTTCAAGCAATGAAAGAGCCACTGTGGCACGTATGTCAAACCCATTCGAAATACTAACTGAAGAAGCACAGCACGCACCAACTCATGCTTGACAAGAACATCACTCAACGAGTTGGAGTTATTATGCAAATCCATGAATGGAAGGAGACCATAACAAATGTATTTTGAGATGTTAATAGAGGACCCAATAGAGGAGCCCACTAAAGATGGATGGCAACCCAATGATAAGACCCCAAGCAAGGAACCCTCAAACAACCAGTCCGTAGAAGTCAGAGAGCTCAGGTGACGTGGAAGCTTCGTGAATTGGCTGAAGAGGAGGTCCTTTAATAGGACAAAGTTGGTTGCAATTGGTTCTCGTGCAATGATTCAATCATCTTCCTCCTGAGACTTTTCTTCTGTCTTTTCTGCTTCCTTTCTGCTCTTTTCTGGTATTCTCTGCAATTTTTCCTTTGGTTATTATCCTTTTTTTTTTTCCATTGTCACATTTATTTCTCTATTTTGTACTTGTGCTTGTGTCATGCTCTGTAAGACTGTATTGAGTTGATTTATGAAATATTGCAAAAGAGCATCTATCATTCTCTGTTGTTATTTTGCATAACCATTACATTTTCGTGCTTTCATTAAGAGCTTGGGGCTGAACTGAGTGATCAAATAGGGGCAACAATATTTATGGCTTCCATGGAGCAACGTGAACATCATGATGATTCTTCTCATCAAATTGATGCTGCGCTTGCTGCGATGATGGATTATTCTCGCCTAGATAGAATTGAAGCTACACTTGCTTCTTTGATGAATCGCATGGGTTTAGTTTATGAGCCCTTGTCTTCTCAAGAAGCTTCTACTCATCGTTCTTGTTGGCATTCTGAGATTACAGAGGTCCCATGAACAACGACCATCTCCGTTCCAAAACAGAGTGATAAGATAGAAGATCCCATCCTGGTGAACTCTTCCCTGCCGCTGTTTTTGTCGCCAAACCTTGTTGAGATAGCATCCATATATCCTTCAGCTACCATCATTGCTTCGCTCTCTGCTGATATGGTCATTACAGATGACAATACTGGTGTCGCGTCCATCGACTCTGCAATTGGAGACAATGGTATGACCATGCTCGATGATCTCCAGAGTGGTATGCCTGAGATTGGGCCTATAATGCACGGCGTCTATCTTTTTCAATTGACGGACCACTTTCTTACTTGGGCCCAAGACCTGGTAGTCCAATTTGGACCTCTGCAGTCCTCCTTCAATTAATCTGCAGAATCATTCTCCATGACCAATTCAGAGACATTTGGCCTCCAAGGGTGAAATGGAATTCTTACCCTTGATTCTTGCGTCGACCTTCTTATAGCAGTGTCTGGCTGCGCTAGCCTATTTCTTCCAGTGCTCATGGACAACGATTGTGAAGCGTCAAATATTGATCAGGGTATTCCCATTTCTTTTCCCCTGTTCACGTATTACAACCAACACACACTTAAGATGGAGTTTGATCCCTCTAGCAATTTGAGTCTTGTGTCCCTAATCTTAGTGGGTATCATAGTCCGTGGTGGTTTTTCACTAGATTAAATATTCATCACAGACCACCATACCGTTGCTGAGCTGGACGTCTCATGTGGAGAGTCGAGCCCAAGAAAGGAGGGGTCCCGGTGGGTGTACTCGCAGGGTGTCCTTCAAGACAGCTCGGAGGTTGGGCATTTTTGCCACGTCAGAATCAGTGACGTCATTTTGTCTCCCACAACCTCGTCAACTTCTTCACGGAGCCTTGCTTGAACTTGTTTGCTCAAAACCAGTTCCGCCATTGCCCACTCGATTAGAAGCGCCGTCGTATCAGTACCACGGAATATCATCTCCTGCAAAACACAAAAGCATATAAGGAAAATAAAATAGTAGTTGTAATGGAGATGATGGTATTTAGAATAAAAAAGTCTCTATTTAAAAATTAAAAAACAAAAGGAAGTTACACTACACATAATCCGCTGTTTCTTTTCAAGTTAACCGACTAGTTGATGATACAGCATGCCCTTATTATGGCAAGAGATCGAAAAGATAGCTCTAAATCGTGCATCCGAGAAAAAATTTAATTCTTAAGTTGTACATGTCTCTGGAGCAATCAGTTCGTCATAGGCTTCAAATTTAAGAACTTACAGGACTCTAGTCTTTTCCACCTTTTAAGTATCCGTTATGCTATATGGTGGATTGCAACTTCTGCTCTATTGATGGCTTTCAGATGGTAGTCTGCGAATCACTTGTTTCAGGAAAAATCTGCTCCACGGATTCCTCTCTTGCAATACCAACAAGAATGTGGTGATTCCAGACCTTCATCGTTTACGATCGGTTCCTTTACAAGTCCAGATTACCAATTGGTTCAAGGCAATTTACTTTTTTCTACCTTTAGTTTCTCTCCTTGCTTTTCGAATTTATCTCACTATTGTAATCTTTTGGCTTTTATATTACTTTTTCTTTTCTTTTCTTTTAATTTAATGACAATGTTCGTGCAAGATGATGATCTATCATCTATGTTTAACACGCGCTGGGAAAAAAATTCATTTATTGACAGTGCGTGGCATCTAAATTCTTTTTAATAACAACACATTTAAAAATAACAAAAAAATGCTTTGACGAAGTAGAAAAACGTGGATGTTTTGAAAAGAAATACAAAGTAGAATTTGTTATCTTTAGATTGTCCATTACATGTATTGTATTTTAGAAAAGGAATCCGAAGTTTGAGCAGTTAACAAGATTACTGATTTTGAGAAGGGATAAATAAATAAAATTACCAAAAATGTAGAGATTAGATGTTGTCCTTAGTTTTCAGGCCAAAAAAATAATGTCCTTAGACAGAGTTTAAGTTTATAGACAAATTAAATAGACCCTATTATCAGGCCCGAAAATTAGTTCATTATGATAACTTCGTAGAGCCCATTCTTTTCATTCATTCTAGATCTCTCTTCTGATAGAGATGGAAATTAAGGCGAGTCTAACTCTTAAGGACTCAAGCCTTCAAACTCAATTATCCAAAAATTCACCAAATTTGAGGCCTGACTTTTATTAAAGAGTTCAGGATCAGGCAGCTCTTAAACCCTTTTTTCTAAAAGAAAAAGTAACATTTTAATTTAAATAAAATTTTTAAAATTTAACATGAAACAAATCAAAGTTTCACATAAAATTTGATAAAGATTTAAAATTTAAATTTAAGATGAAGATTAAAATTTTAATCAATGTAAATCTAAATTCTCCTCCTTATCATCTAAAAATAAAACATTAGATCCCTTAAATGTAGATCGATTTGTTAAAGATGGAAGTGAAAATTCAATATTAATTATTTCTACAACTTTTTCTTCATTACCTACAATAAATATTAATTAAATTATATCATTATCAATCAAATATGTGTGTGTGTGTGTATAAAATAACCAAGCTTATCAGGGTTACCCCTGCTCGAGCCTTTTTTCACTAGATTTATTAGGGCCAGGCTCTTAAGCCCAATTATTTAAAATAAATAAATTTTTAAAATTTGAATCCTTA
The DNA here is from genome assembly GCF_029017545.1 of Prosopis cineraria. NCBI lineage: Eukaryota > Viridiplantae > Streptophyta > Magnoliopsida > Fabales > Fabaceae > Prosopis > Prosopis cineraria. The sequence continues at coordinate 8,942 of NW_026556460.1, forward strand.
TTTAAATAGAATCTTCAGGCTCGATTCTCTAGATCCAATCCTTATTTCCTGCTCTATCTCCAAGACTACGTGTATATTGTAATCCAACTCTTGTATCACGCGACACTTGTGCCTTGCATTATATATATATATATATATATATATATTAATCTCCTGTACATTTTCACATAGTGGTGGTAATCTAGTATTCCTTTTTAGTTTGTCCTCCGTTTTTTAATGGTATAAGCAAGGTTTTAAAAATTGGACTGGCCTTTGAATCGAATGAGGCACTAGTTCACGGTTCATTGGTCGAACCGTGGTTTAAACCAATTTGACATTAAATTAATATATTTTTAATTTATATATCATAATTAAATAAAAAATACATTTAAATATGTATTTTTTTTTCAAAAATATATTATAGATGCTTGGTAATATAATTTATTATTGATAAATATATAATTAATATTAATTATAAGTGAAGCTTTTCATTTAAATATCAAGAAAGATGTATTTTAATTTTAATTTATTTTTTTTTAAATTTTGTCCGATTTCTCATGGGAACTGGTCCGATTTTTATTCAGTTTTATCGGCTGTTAATCTGTTTAATCGGTTGTTGATCGATTTCATAATGATTAATTTTTAAAGGTCAACCAAATCGAATCAAGAGCCAATTTCAGGTTCAACCAGTTGAATCAGTCAATTCAGTCTGATTTTTAAAATTTTGGTACAAGAGCCTTCTCACCAAATGGCTTCAATCCATCTCCTCAGGGGTCCACCACCACTACCACCTCAACGGCCAATACCTCTCTTACACCAATACTTATGGAAGTTAGGTTTCTCTACTTTCTTTTATTTCTATTTCTCTTCACTTCTTTCATCATCCCACCATTCATTAATTTTATTATTTAAAAAAATTATTTAATAAAAAAATTTAAACGATGAAGATGGAGAAAGTAGAGTAGAGGGAAAAAGAAAGGAAAAAATGGAGAGACTCCTGGTGCCAATACCTACCTCATTCTCATCGTCTCCCTCCCACTTTATCTCTAGCAAGCTGACACACAATAACTGCACAATGTTTTTAGGGCCCACATCTCTTCTCCCTTATTGATGGCAGCTCACCCGCTCCTCCTAAGCTCACTATCTCTGGCATTCCCAACCCAGACTACATCTCTTGGTTTCACCAAGGTCAACTCGTCCTCTCCGTACTAATCTCTTCTCATCGGTCAGGTGATTCCCGACAAGAGCGCCAGATCCATGTGGTTAGCTCTTGAACCACTATTCACCCAAAATTCCCAGGCTCGCTTCATGCATCTACATAACCAAATCACCTCTCTAAGGAAAGGCAATGAATCTGTAACCGAGTATTTTAAAAACGCCATGTTAATTGCTGATGCTTTGAGTCTTGTAGGTAAACCAGTGGATGATGTGGACTTCATCACTTGCCTTCTCAAGAGCCTTGGGTCTGATTTCGAGTCCGTAGTTGCCTCTATTACCACTCTTACGGACCATCTCTCACCAGAAGATGTTCTCAATTTCCTACTCATCCACGAAGCTCGCATTCAACACAAAATTGATCCCTCCCCACTGACCTCTCTACTAATTTCGAGTCTATGGTCATAATTCATGAAAAATAGTCTCACTAATTACAAACGTTTAAAAAACGGGAATAACATTACTCTATTCTAATTAATTTATAAATAATATTGTTATGATGAGTAGTTTAAGAACAACACTATTCTTTTGAGAATACTTTAAAAATAAAATTATACCTTAATCTATTTATTTAAATTAAATCTTTTTATTTGGGGCATGAAATTATTTAGTATTTTATTTCTTTTGTCATTTGATTACACAGAAAAAGGGTCTATTTTAACTTTTGACTTTTGATAAGGGGCAAAACAAAACGTGATTTTAGTATCTTTTTTTGGATTCCAACATTTCACCATTAGTGCCTTTTGATTATGGAGCAACAGCTAGTTATGCTGCTTTGCTTTGCGTCAAGGATTTAAATTCCTTGTTTGCTTTGATGGGGAACAAGTTTGGTCCCCATCGTTTTGTTGTGCGTCCTGACCTAATTAATGTTAATTATTAACTAATGAAGTACTAACACGCTGAAAATAACACCACATCTTATCACCACTTTTTATACTTAAAAGCTATTTTTAGTAGCATCTAGCTAGGGAGCTATGACATATATATATATATATATATATATTCATTTCTATCTGTATTATTTGACACGTTGATATTCAACACAAATTTCTCTCAGCAAATTTTCTTCACTTTAACTCCTTCGATACTTCACTCTTATGCTTCTCAAACTCAAGAGTCATCTAAGATAACACAAAAACAAAATAAACAACTAAAGACGCTAAAAAATGAAAACAAGACTAAAAACTGCTATTCGCAACAAAATGAATTAGAGACTAAAATACTAAACAAAAGACCAAATTATGATAAAAGGATGAAAATAATTATTTAAATCCACCTTAATAACTTTTTAAACACTGAAATATAAAGAGTTACTCCCTCTAATTTTATTTATAAATTACTTTCAATACGTTTCATCAGAATAAAAAAAACCTTAAACCTCATTAATTTTATTTTAAAATTTAACAAGTTTTCACCTTTATCCCTAATAAATGTTTTAAAATCTCATTATTGATATTTTTATTTAAAGCATTTAATAAGGATAAAAATGTACAGAAAAATATTAAAAATGACAAGTGACTAATAAATAAAATCAAATTTTTTCTTCTATCTTTAGTTTATAAATAGGACTAGAGGAGTATCAATCAATTTGACATAAATTTGAATGAGAGATAACGTGAGTGAAATGATAGCAATGAGAGAGAGAATATGATTTATTATATTTAAATCGATGCATGAATTAGTGCTAGGGTTATTAACTTATTTATTATAACCCTTAAGCGCGAAGTCTCAAGTCTAAGTCTATGTGGATATATATAAACATCTTCGAAAAAGGAATCCTTAATAGAGTTTAACAGTGCTTGAATTTGATATTAGCACTCGATAATTATATCAAGAAACAAAATGGTGGTGATCGCTAGATAGTTTGCTAATAAAACAAGACGCTTGCGTCCGAGTTTCCTTATCTCCATATACCCCCTCCTGACATCTCATATCTGCATCTCCATATTATCATCCACACGTTCTCATTTCTGGATGTGTCGTCTTTTGCTTCCTCCCTCTTTTGCATCCCCATATTAATTATAAATAAGCAAAGTAGCCTGCAGGCTACAACAACACCCCTTTCCGTTTTTGGATATTTTCTTGAGCTTCTTCCGTTTTATAATTTTCCAATATCTAAATTCTTTCCTTCTTTCCATCAATCACAGAACAAATATCTGTCTCATCAGTACATCTCTGCCTCTTCACCGTCCACTTAATTAACCCACACTTAAAGAAAGCAATTCTCATGTTTGACATTATTGGTTGCACTTTTTTTTATAACTAGACGAAATTCGGGACACATTTTGAAAAGAAGACTCAAACTCTTCAACATTATTATAAACTCACATATGAGGAAGTTCAAAGCTGTTAGCATACAAAAACGAACACAAGAAAACATCCATGAATGATTATGATTGAAAATTACAACAACATAATCCTTCATTTGAAGGATATACAACAACAATTCATCCCTTATCTAAAGGGTGAAGTACAAACCCCAAACTTTGGGGACTAACCATGGGGGATTACAATCACACACATTAACACTCTAACATTCCAACAAAAAACCTCACAAAATTATAATATGAGGAGTTCCAAACCAAACTAATGACAACATGAACACGAACCATTTCTAGTATCAGACATTATTGCTCAAACTAAACGGAATCAAATTTCTCAGGATTCGCTTCTTTGTCTGAGATCAAATACAGGGTTATTTAATTTCTAGATAATTACTAATGGGTCAACGAATGATTGATGTCGAATGACGCAACGTCTTCATTTGGAACAAGGAGGCATGTACTTAGGAGGTGGAAGCATCCTTGTTTTCTTGGTTTTTCCATCCTTCACAATCAGCACAGTGTCCATTCCCCAGCTACTGTGCCTCTCAAAATGACAATGCATAAACCATACTCCTGCAAATTAATTCATTCATTGATCACTTTTCTTATCCGTCATCATCAATGAATCAATATGCACGTACATCTATATAACAAAAGCTGTATTATTCATGAGATACGAAAAAAAAGTTCAGTTTGTCTACTTCATGTAACGTATGGAACCCCTTTAAAAAATCTTTATATGTCAATGTATATGCACACACAAGTTAATTATATGAGTTCTATATACATCCATTATCTGTTGGTCTAATCCAAACAGAATCAAAATTGGTAAGTCATAACTTGAAGCGTTGCATTAAAAAATAATTAAGATAACAATTGTTTTAAAGATTTCAGGAATTCTTAAAATTACCACAAATTCTTTAAATTTGTAGTTTTTTTTTCAAAAAAAATACTAATACTTTTCTTAACACGGTAAAAAGTCCAATAAAACCTCCGCTTAGGTTTTGTCCTTGAAAATAATTATGATTTGTTATTGGGGAAAAACAAAGGTCAGGATGTTCAGAAATTTTCTTGGGCTGTAGCCTGTAGATAGGTTTAAATTAATATGGAAAACCCGCTTGAGATTCAGATAATTCCCTGTGAAATATGGGACAGTAATATTTTTCAAAGTACGTCGGCATGCTTATGAATGATAACTTAAAAGACATACCAGGATTGTTGGCGACAAATCTCATAGCAAGCCAACCATTAATGGGAAGACTAACAGTGTTAACTTCCGGAGGATCAACGAGGTTATAGGATTCAGGATCGGTCTTATTGTTGAAAACTCCCCAGCCTCGTCCCACAACATAATAGCTGAATCCATGGAGATGCATTGGGTGATTCTCGGCAGTATTCAATGAATTATTCGTTCCTTGCCACACTATCTCTACAGAGTCATTGTAGTTCAGCATTATCACCCTCGTTCCCGTGGTCGTAAATGCGTTGTTGTCAGGATCTGTGAAGTTGATGTAGTTTGGAGGCTCTTCCGGGAAGTCTTTAGTGAAAACTCCTTTCTTATTCCTGCATAATGAAACAACCCATGAATTATTGTTTGTGCGTAAGTGGAACACAAACTGTGACCTGTGAGAATATAGATGGACGGTGTATATATATATGTATATAAATATTGTACGTACCAGTAGTAAGCGCCCAATATATCAATACTCGGGCCTGAAACGACACGTTGTTCAAACTAGCCGCGAGCTTGGTGGTGCTGTCACAAGTACTAGCATTGCATGCAAGAACATTCACAGCGACCGTCATATAAATCCTCCTGTTAACTTTCTTTGGAACCTTAATGGGGTGACTTTTGCTCCCCAAACCCCTCAACCTGTTGGTGAAGTTAAAAAGAGCAGTAGAATCATTATGTTCAGGAAAATCTGGGAGCACCATCGGAGGATGCTGAGAAGCATTGGAGCTTCCACTGTATTGCAAAATGGCTGTGGTTGTGGTGTTATCATATGGAGATATGCCGTCGTGAAAGGGCGAGGCGACGATGTAGTAGAGGCCTGGTGTCTGGTTAGCTTGGAGCAGTACATCCATGGTTTGGCCTGGGGTGATCACGAGGTAAGGGGTGGTGAAGGGCTTGACGTAGGCTGCGTCTGTGCCTACGACTGTGAGTGAATGGTTTGTGATTCCGAAGTAGTGGTCTTCGTTCATGGCGGCGTTGATTATGCGAAGGAGATAGGTTTTTCCTCGCACCACTGAAAATCGGTGTGTCGTCCCTGCAAATTTTCCCCTGTTATTTCCGACATCATGAAATGATATGTACTGCAATAGTGATCTTTATCACTAATTCTGGAGGATTTTCAAATGATCTAATTTTTAAGTACTTTTTAGTGTGTGATCGGTCGCCTAATAATATTGGTCAAGTTGATCAGTTTTTTACATCGTGACGTTACCGTTAGAACAAGCATACAAGTCTCCAGGTTGGCCATTAATGGTGAAAGCATCGGAAGTGTTTGGTTCTCCGCCAGTGGCCAAAGCGTTGTCAATGATTGCCATCACGTCTTCCTTGTACCACTCCCCTACATATTGTTTACAAAATGAGGATTAGACGAGAGGTTTAATTTGAGAGGGATTTAAAGACAGTATTGAAAGACGAATTAATGTAGAAATGGAACATACCAATGATGAGGGTTTCTTGGCCATAGGGCACGGTGAAAGGATAAGAAGAGCCGTGAGGAGGATGGATGACAATGGCTCCATGAACAGTGGCACGAGTCCAGTCACTGTGAGCGTGCCACCAAAGTGTACCTTCTTCGTATGCTAAATTGATTCTCTGGGTGAAGCTTGTTCCTGGAGGAATAGGGCACTGTGTTATGTTCTCAGGTCCATCCGACCATGGATCGTTTGGTTGCCTCACTCCATGCCTGGAATTTCATGTTGCTTTTCACTTACTGATATGAAGTAAATAATTAAAAAAAAAACGTAGAGAAGATCGATACGTAGTGTTAAGATGAGTAGAGATCCATTTGGATCCTTTTTCTGATGGTTTTTCTACTCTGTTCAACTTCTTTTGGGGGGTAGTGCCAATACAGTTCTTTGAAATGATCGATCTTCATTGTTTTTAGACAAAATTTGTTGATTCCGCCCGGCTTCATACATATATAACTCATATAATTTGTTATTCAGAGTGAAATGACAGTAAACATAATAGGTCATAAATGAAATGAAGGAATCGGATCCGTGTTTTGGGAAGTTGTAAAATAATAATTTGCTTGTGGAAAAATGAGTACCAGTGGATGGTGACACCGTAAGTTCCATGATTGTGGACAGTGACAAAAATGATATCTCGTTTGTGAGCAGTGATGGCAGGCCCTGGGAAGCTACCATTCACCGTCAAGATGCTTTTCGTGCTGCACAGCCTTGTGAAGTTCTTCTCCTCCAGCTGTAATCCATCTCAAGTACAAAATAATTAACATCGATCCACACCGCAATAGTTAGCTAGTTAGTGTAGAAAAAGCAAGTGTGTGTGAGTGTAATATTGTCTAGCATGTGGCCAACGACAAAGCTAGTTAGAGATCAGAAAAGGCAAAATAAGCAAAAGCACATATATATATATATATATATATATTAGGCCGATATTCATCCTAATTAATCTTTAATTAAGAATATATATTTATTTTCACGCAGGGACGAACGTACAACGAAGTCATAGTGATGAACAGTGCCTTGAGACTTACAAAGAAGAAGCAAACCCAAAAGGATTAATATGACACAATGTTTCCCTAATTCCATTTCTTTCTTTTTCTTTTTCTCTCTATGGCCTCTTCCGCTGACTGTAGGGCCTACACACACGCACACACAGTAGCTAGTTATTTTGGACACCCCTTTGTTAATCTTTAAACTTCTCAATCATTTATTATGTTTTTTTTTTCATTTTTTAGTTGTGTGTGGGTGCGCATAATATTTTAGTCATGAAGCATTAAAATGACGTGATCAAACTATTTTAATCAATAATTGAATGCATGATATTATCAGTAATATGATATTTCTAAGAAGAAGAAAAAACAAGGTTTTCTTGTCAATCAATATATGTAGTAATTTCTAAAGACAAATCAGGCTATAAATTATTTCTTGCAAATTAATATTTCAAATATTAAGTTAACATCATTGCGAAATTTTTGCGATATAATTTAGGGAAAACGAAATTATCCTTTAATTGAACAGTCCCGCTTGATGAACCTCAAAGTCTAGTTTTGATAATAAATTTAGATAAGAGATTAAAGTGAGTCAAATGCTTTATGAGAGCGGATATGGTTGATTGTATATAATGAAAATTGATGTATAATGTGGTGCTAGAGTTGATGGTAATATAGATGACCCTTAAGCACGAAGGATTTTGAATGTGAATCCGTGTAAATGTCGAACACGTTTTAGAAAGAGCTATCTGTAATTGAACATGACAGTGCTTGAACCTATCAGACAGCCATATATATCCAAAATAATAATGATGACGATGATGATGATGATGATGTGGTGGTAATAGGTAGCTACTAAAACAAGACGCTTGTGACCGATTTCCCTTATCTCCAAATGCCCATGTCCTCCCCACACATCCGCCACATCCACATATTCTAATTTTTGGCCATCTTCTTTTGTTTTTTTCTTTCTTTTTTATCTTTGTTCTAATTTTATATTTATTATAAATAAGGAAAGTAGCATGTAGCGGACGGATCCAGAGTATAAAGATATAAGAAAGTGATCCTCTCATGCATGTTTGCCATTTGGTTGCACTTTTTATGACTAGAACAAATTCGGAATAATACATTTTGAAAATTAAATTAAACAAGGCTCAAACTCTTCAATATTATTATTACGTAGTATTACATATGAGGAGTTCCAAACCAAACTAACAACGACATGAACCATTTCCATAGTATTACACATTATTGCTCAAACAACTAAAACGGGTTTAAATTTCTCAGGATTCGCTTGTTTGAGTCTGAGATCAAACACAGGGTTATTTAATTTCTAGATAAAATTACTAACTAATGATTCAAAGAATGATTAATGTATTGTAGACTGCGAAGTTCTCTCTCAGCTGTAATCCACTCAAGTTTAAAATAATTAGCATCCACAGTTTTCTATAGCTAGCTAACTTTTTTTTTAAACTTAGAATTTAGATTACGGGTAGAAAAGTTATATATTTTATTGATTTGCATGTGACCAGTGACAGACCTATGTAGTTGTGAGTGTGGGCGGATGGAATAATACGGAGCATTATGCCCCCACTCACCCATAATTTTTGGACCCAATAAAGTAGTAGGAAGAAGGAACAAAAGCGGTGTTCACGATATTAATTAGGAGGAAGAATATAATCGATGAAGTAGGGAAGAAAAAAGAATGATGGTGGGCCCAGGAAGTAATGTTTATTACAGCTGATATGTAATTAATTGAAGGGTTGTTTGAATTTTTTTAGTGTTTATTATAATTATTAAAGGATTTTTTATATTAATATTTTAAAATTATGATTTTGGATGAGATGAAGTTATCTATTTTCATTGATTAATTTAAAATAAATAAATAGAATTTTTTATAAATTTTGAATATAACATTTTGTTATTAGGGGAGTTATAAGATGTTGATCTAAATTTTATGAATCTAAGCTCTAATCCTATAATCTATTTGGTTTTGTATTCACTAAATTTTATATGATAATATGCATAATCATTTGTTTTTTCTTAAAGAAATATTGCCCCACTAACCCAAAATCCTAAGTCCACTTGTTTATAAAATAGAGCTTACATCCCACTAGATCCCTAGCTAAGTTTGTGACTAAATTAGCTTGCTAGCTAGGTATGAGAGGCAGTTCTTAGAGAAGCAAAATATAAAGGCAGAATGACATTTAAGGCCCTGGTAAAAAAAATTATTATAATAAGTACTCATATTTCAATTTTTAATAGCAACATATATGTATTTTTTAAAGTACTAGAAATTGAATTGATCATTAAACTAATCAAGTTAATAAATTACGGGTTAGTGGTTCAATCGAGGTTTAAGCTGGGGTCAACCCAGAGGGCAAACTGATCAGGATTAAAATAATATAATTTAAATAAAAAGATACTAATCATGAAAACATTCAACCAAATCCAAGATTAATCTCTAATATAAGATGCAAATACAATAATAATTATAGAATTACAACCACTCAAAAGTCTAACAATAATAAAATACAACTTTCTAAATATTCATTCTTACATTTATAATTTACTACCCTTTTATTATTAAAAAGTATAAAACTAATAATCATTAATACTAAAAATTTTAACAATGATAATCATAATTCATAAATGCTAAGCTCAATCTTCTAAGTTCTAATTTATAATTAAGGCCCTCTATTCGAAGTTCGAATCACAGATGGTGAAATCTGATTTAATTGCTTTACCCTGCATTGCCTCGCTTTTTTAATTTTCAAGCTAGATTTTTTACTTTTCATTTGGTTTTTACAATTAAAAAAATAAAAACAAAAAAAAAGTGACCTAGCTAACCTAGTAATCTGGCAAAGTTATCTTGGGTTGACCCTAAGTTAGTCGGGTCACATCAAGTCAGTAGCTGACCAATTTAGGTGAAAGCCTAAATCGAGAGAGACCAAGTCACCGATTCACAAGCTAAATCAGCCAATTCGATTCAGGTTTACATACAATGATATTTTTATAAAACAATATTCAATACAAAAATTATGAATCCTTATTGTAATAAATTTCCTTGTGAATGCTTTAAATGTCATTCACACAAAGATATAAAAGCATACGTCGTCTGTATTTAAATTAGAAAAAGATTATTCAGGGCAATAATTGTGAAAGTTTACATTGAGTCGCCTGAAAAATGTGTGTTGTAAAAGTGGTAAGATGATTAACGATTTTAAGACAAAATTGTGATATTTTTTTTAAATAATGTTGGAAAATTAAGCATGACCAAGTTGTCAAGTTGGTGTAGGAAGAAGAAAAGAAATCCCACGTCCACTACAATTGGGCTAAAAAAGAGGTCTATAAATGGAATGACCGTTAAAACTAATATTTTTACGACAAAATTTGAGTTAAAATATAATGTTAATATACATGAATTGTACATGGAATGATAAACAAAAGCATATCTACCATTAAAAAATATGAGTTGGATTCCCTCTGCCAAGGGATTGCCTCCTCCAAGGGAATCTCTCCACTAAGGGACAACATATCTAAATAGTTCAGATTTAAAATATTTTTTTATATTTCTTATAATAATTATAAAATATATAATTTTTTTAATAAATATGTTTTAATACCAACTTGAAAATATAAGTGGTTTTAATATTAAAATTTATGATTTTTATAAATTGATTATCTAGATATACGTTGAACAATACAGATTTAATATGAAAATTATAAAAAATTTTAATATTAATTTTGGACCATCTATATTAAATTTGAACTGTTCAAACTAGTGATTAGATTTAATAAAATTTTTATAAATTAATTATTCAGATATACTTTTTGGACAATGTAAATTTAATATTAAAATTATAAAAGGTTAATGGTAAATTTGAAATGTCTAAATTACTGATCCAATTCAATAAAAGAATTTATAATTTTTTATCTTAATAAATTTTAAATAAAAATAAAAACAAAAACATTTAATCTCCAAACGGTCCAAATTTACTATGGGTTGCCGTGGAAGGTGGGAGGAGAGAAACCAAGTGCTAAAAAATAAATCAATGTGGTGAAGCACAAATAACAAGAAGCTGAGAGTAACTAGACTGAGCGTTATTCGATCTATGAATGCTCTTGATCTAATTAAAATTGCAATAAAAATATCATCACATAGTAGATGGTCTTTAAGGACAATATTGTCACATGGAAGAATAACTTACAACGAAGTCATGGCGATGAACAGCGCCTCGAGCCTTACAAAGAAGAAGGAGACCCAAAATGACCAATATGACACTCATTTCCTTCCCCAAATCCATTTCTCCTTCCTTATTCCTTTCTTTCTCTCTATGTGTGTGTGTGTGTATATGCGGCGTCTTCACTTCATCATAAGACTAACACACACACATATATAGGAGCTCATCGTGCTCGGTGACAGCATCATTTCTTTCTTTAATAATTGCATATTCTTTATATATGCACGTTGCTGACTGCTTCAACTTGTCGCTTTATCCGGTCATTTTTTGGCACATTGTGAAACTTGTTGGGTTGGGTCATGAGATCGGGCTTGCTAGAGTGGGGTATACCTACACATTGTGAAATTTGAATTTGAATATAATCCAAATCCTTTATTTAAGTATACAAAATTTGTAAATTTGAATTTGATTCAAACTCAAATTCATTTCTTAATACAATTCCTTTGTAATTTTAAATTTCATCTACATTCCAATCATTTTAAATTTTAGTTACTTCAAATATATTATTTTTGCACATTATCATATTTTTTATTTCTTGTTGATTAAAAAATAAAGATAAATTCATCATTCCTAATTTTTTATTTTCATTTCAAATCTCAACTCATCTATCTTTTTTAATTGAAAATTTTTGAATTACCCAAACAAAAAATTTAAAATATATAAATTTTAAATGTGAGATTTAAAATATAAAATTTTAAATCTAAACACTAGTCTAATATTTATTCAAGACACATTAAGAAACATTGTTCCTGAAGAGCGCGCGTGTGGCCACACAATACTGTGGAGGAACTTGCTACTATGCATGCAGACCCATAATTTTAGTTTCCATATCAAATTTCATCATTAAAAATCAGCATAACTATAGATATATAGGAATAATTAGTTAAGGTTTCTTATTTTTGAAATTTGACATGCGTTATTTTATAGATTAAATTATATATGAAGCACAAAACATTTTGGATGTAGGGTCAAATTTTTAAATATCAAAGTTATGTATGCCTTTGTTAGGAATAGAGAGCGACTGTCTAGGAATGAGGGAAGGGGAGAAACGGGTAAAAGTAGCAAAAAGTAAAAGTAGTGAAAGGATCTCACATTTTAACTCAAAATCTCAGGGTTTAAGTTTATATGTCCTTTTTTTTTATTATATATTAGTCATTAAGCTCAACTTTATTTGATATGGAACTTCCAACATTATCTTATGTCCACTCACACTTGGACAATCTAATAATTCCTCCTCAAGTGTGAGTTTACAAGCTCCTTATATCATAGACGTCCCAAACACCAAATCCATATTTTTTAGGGCTTTAAATGTGTGAGCAATAACAGGCTTACAGGTCTTGAGTGAAACCTGACTTTGATACCACTTGTTAAGAATGGAGAGCGACCGCCCAAGAATAAGGGGAGAGGATCGACTGGCAAGAATAACAGAAGGATGCCATATTTTAACTAAAAACCTCAATGCTTAAGTTTATGAGTTATTTCACTTTATTATATATTAATTATTAAGCTTAACTTTATTCGAGTTGGACTTTTCACATCATCTTATATCAATTCATATTTAAATAACTTAACAGCTTTGTAAAAAGTAGTTCTAGTATTTAATGAATAATTTTAGTAGACGATGGTATTAAGTATTAACAGATTTCTTTTTTCAGTTTTAGCAATGACGTCTATAAAATAAGGAAATTAATTAATATTAGAATATTGTAACAGCTGGCCAGGCCAAGAACATGTAAGATTTTAATCTAGAAGTCCTGCTTCTAAGAGAGACCGGAAAGTAATTAAGAAATCAGAAGCTATATATAATTTAATTTCTACAGCTAACCAGACTGATTAAATATTTTTTACTTTAATTAACTGGACAAGCACCGCCGTCTGAAAATTGATTTAGTTATAAGTAGCATGCAAGTCAAATAGTCAATGTCTAATTATCTGCCTCGGTGGCATAAGACAATATGGTAATGGGTAAAAAGACTAAAGCGGTTTTTTGGTTCATTAGATCAAGCCAAAATTTTACTATGACCGCGGGTGTTTGAATCAGTTGTTAAATATGAAATGAGAGGTCTGACTTAATCAATAACTCATAATTTTATAATTTCCGAGACAAAATTATTATAATATTATTTTAGTTAAAATTATGTTTCAATCAAAATCAACTTATTTTTAAATAAATACTCTGCTAGCTAATTATAAAATTTAAGGGTTTGGACCAAAATCTCCAACCCACGTGGTCATGAGTTCGTCAAATCTCACTGTTAATAAGAAGAACTTATTAATACACGATTTGTAAGTTTCTTTGAAATCTCTCTTTAAATGTAAAGGCATGTACTAGTCATAATTCATTAATTGTCAGTTAGATGCTATGACGAATGCGGGACTTAGAACAGCAAAGGCATAAATTATTTAGAATGTGAAAATCGTAAAAAAAAAAATCATTGAAAATAAGTTAAGGGTGTTCAACATTATAAAACTAGTGGAGATAAATATTGAAAATTTGAATAAATATATTTATGAATCCTTACAGTTTCACTCAATTTTGAACTAAGCTTATACAATTTATTTTATTTTAATTGAGTCTTTATAGTTTGATCAATTAACTTTTTTTAAATCCCTGAATGTAAAAATCCTTAAAATTTTGCTTTTCAAAAAAATAACATTAAGAACTTTTATATTTTTATTAAATAATTATATAATTTTAGAATTAATTACATTGTCTTCTAAATATTTTATATACACATGTAAAATTTTCATTACAAAAAATTAATAAAAATATACATAATGCATTAAATCAAATTTTTTTATTTTGGTTAAAAAAATAAATTAAAATTTTTAAACTCCAAAAATATTTTTTGTAAAATTTATTAATTCATTATTAATTTTAATCTTTATAAGTTGTTATATATAATATATTAAACTATAAGATTTTAATTAAAAGAAAATAAATTAAAAAAACTTAATTTAAGATTAAGCAAAGCTAAAAATTCTTAGATTAATTTCCCTTGAGTAAAACCTAGTGCAGTAAGGTGTGAATTCTGATAGGGGTGAGATATGTTCACCCTCACATCAAATTTAAATTGGTACGAAACTAGTCAGACTAACAGCTAATAAAACAAAAGGCTTGTCGGAATTTCCTTCGTCTGAGTAATTATTGACATGTGGGATTCACAAACAAACGAGAGAATTATCACGGTCGTTCACCCCTCCAATTCAAACATTCAATGAGGACAGCTTGCAGGCTTGCAGCAGCCTCGCACTTCAAAGATTCCACCCTCCTCACTTCTCTCTGATTCGTTTTTCACGTTTCCATTTTATTATGTTTTAATTTTAACATTCACTGCACCTCATTAGCTGCTGCCTGGACATAATTCAGAACCCAGCCCCTAGCTGACCACTCTGTCTTTATTTCCAAATCATGACATGTCAAAATTTTTTAATGTATATTAACATTGCTATGTATACTAACTAAAATACTTTCATTTAACGCCATAAATTAACGGAGGAGAAGGACAAATGTCTATGAAAGAAAAAAGAATATACATAAAAAGAGGTGGCTATAACTAATAAAAAAGAAATACTCCTCGAGTTATATTGATAGATATTTATAAGTCATTGATTATATTTTTAATTTTATTCTTTTATATTCTTTTTAGGATAAGCAATTGAAAATGAAAGAGATATGTGTGTGTTTTTTTAAATACACTCATTTCCTTCAGAGGATTTAAACTTTTTTTTTTTCACTCATCTGGAAATTAGTTTCATAGTAATATATTTTTTATTTTTTTATTCTACCAAACCCAATTTCCCACAAGAAAAACAGGTTTCATATACATGCATCACACACAATACTGCACAATTTTTTTTAATCCTCTCTTTGAGTTAACTCGGGGATTTGATTTCCAAATTCCTTGTGTCTAGTTGAAAAATCTTATCAATTGAGATTTAGTTCAATGACAAATATATAATCCCTCCATTTAAAATTATAAAATAATCGCACAGGGTGAAAAATAATTGATAGAGTTAAGGAGTGAGAAAGTGTGGTGAATAGGGGTAAAATATTTTGGATCTGAGATTTGTGTTTTAAATCAAAAAGGCTCAAGACAAAAACAACTGTTGAAATAATATGTGTAGGGTCCACCAAAATTAATGAAAAAAAATTACTGTTGAAACAACAGTTCATCCACAGTAAAATTCACGAATTTTACAGTATATATTGATGGTATTGATATTGATTTAAGACAAGATTCAGCATATTAATAAAATATAATAATAACATTTTATAAATGTACTTGTTCACAATAAAATGATGAAGTTTTAAAAAATATTTTTATATATTTAATTATTATATTATAATAATAATATTTAATTATATCTACTCTTGAAGGATAATATTAAACATATCATTCATAAAATCTTATTTTTTAAATTATTTTATTATTATTTAAAAAAAGTTATCTTATAATTTGGAAGGAAGGGAATATTTGATTTGGAGAAAGGATGATTAATTAAAAAGATAAAAAGTAGACTCGCACTCGGTTTTACAATTGCAGTTGCAGGCTCTCCAGAAATGAACCCCCCCCCCCCCCCCCCAAAAAAAGGAAGCAAAAAACACTGGACTTGATTCTGTCTATCAAGCACATGATCGAAGCTCCTCTTTATTTTCTAGAACAACAAAGCCACACTCATTAAATAAATGGTCACGAGAGATTGTAAGGACGTTAGTGGAAAAAGCAATTTTTGTAACAGGTGAAAAATTATTTTCGCAATACAAAACCAAATATAGTAAAAATAAAAGAATTTTTACGACGATTGATAACAAAACTCTCATAAAAAGGCACTCATTAACTTGATCCCAAACGGAAGCCTTGCTTCTTCTTGTTTTTTTTAGAAGGGCAAAGCTATGAGCTACAATATGTGATAATTCTTCTTCTTCTTTTTTTTTTTGGGATGTGGATTATTTTCATAGAAAATTTTAAAATAAACAAAATTCAAAAAGAAAAACAAAGTGCAATAAGTTGCGACTCACCTGAAAAAAAATTAAGCCTCTTCCAGCAATATAATGTATCTACACGCAATTCTCACAAGATGGCGTACAGAAAGAACCCATGAGACGGAAATTAAGCAAGCTCTAAGGCTAATCATCAGAAGCTTAGACATGTATCACCTTGTGACTCTTAATTGGCTGCTTATTTGAGTTTCGTTTATATATTTGCATGTGTTCTTACAGTACAAGAAGTGGAAGTACGTTGTACTAGTGCACATAGTTTTAATAGATCTTTCCAGTGAGCATTTTAAAACATTCGGGAAAAAAAAATCTAATAAATTGATTTAATTTCCCGTGAACCATATCAAACATTTGCTATATGAAATGATGTCGGTGGGATTTGGTTATATCGTCACGCGTGTCCCAATAGACCATCCAAGTTTTGCTCAAATTAAAGAGTCAAGGTCTTGTTATTTTCTTAATTATACTTTTATATTTTTATATCTTGAATGAAGTATATGCAAGATAATATCAATTTAGAACTATCAACTTGTGAAAAAAAATTATTTAATTTAATATATTAAAATAAAAATGTCGGTGGGAGTGGGATATATAATCCCGATGAGAGACCGGCCTTAATAAAATCAGCCGGAACCAATTAGAGTTTAGCTTAAATAAAATGAAAACTCCAAAGGCTTGGATTTACTTTAAAAAAAAAAAAACACGATAAAGAGATTTCCAAATTAAGGTGACGTGGGTGTGGGAATAACAATCAACTTCACTCTATGAAGGAAAGTAATTAAAATATTGGAAACCTTTTTTCATCATCAAATACTTATAATTAGCATGCTGAAGGAAGAAATAAGAAAAGTCTGTGTATGTAATGTTATTTATATTTAATATTTTTTTAAAAGTCAGTTAGATAAATTAAAATTTATTTAGATAATTTAATTTAAAAAAATTATTTATAAACTATAAAAATTTTGAATAAATTAATGAATAATAAAATGTTAAATTATGAAAAGTAAAAATAAATTAATACAGTTAAAAATTTTAAATTTTAAAAAGCTAAAATAATTTTTTCCGCTATATTAGATCCCATTTGCATTTTTGTTTCTTAACATTGTTTATTGCTGTCAATTATATTCCATGAATAAACCAAAAAAACAAATATTGATTCTTTTTTAATAAAATATTTATGTATGGTTTTAGGTAGGATTGTGCAACAGTTCAGTTGCTTTGTCTAACCCAATCCAACCTGAACAAACCTAGTCCTGTCTGTTCTAGAAAAAAAATTGGTTCGAAAGATAAAAATGAATAAAAAGTCAGATTAACTTATTAGTTGGGTCGGATAAGAGACCAAGCTCTCAAACTATTTGATTCAGTTTGGTCCAACTAAATTATTTTAATATAATTTTAATTATTTTAATATATTTAAATAGTTTTAAGTTTGAAAGAAGCATTTTCTTTATTCACATTTCACTTTTTATTTAATATAATTTTAATTTAGTTTGCTGTTAATTATTGTTGTATTGTAGATTATGTTGCTAAAGTTTGTTGAATGTTGTTGTAATTAAAATAATTAAAGCTATGAATTTGAATTATTTAGATGTAATTAAAATATTTTTTGTTGTTGTTGGATATTGTTATGAATTTCTTGTAATTATAAATATTTTTATTATTTTAATTGAACTTATTAAGTTGAAATGAATTGTTTGTATTCATAGAGGGAAAAAAAATTAGGTAAGTATTAAACTAACGAGACTAGTCTTTTAATTTTATAGATCAAATCTGATTATATTAATTTTTAAACTAAATTAAATTGAATTATAAGTTGTTTGATTTAATTTTTTTTATGATATGACTAGACTTTAGGTTAACTTAAAATTTAATTTTATTTAATTTTTTATGCAGCCTTAATTTTAAGGCCAAGGAAAGTAGCCTGGCATCGAAAGAGCAAAAATATAAAAATACAAGTTATTTTCTTGACAAAAAGAAGGAGTGAAAATATATTTATTGACAAAACACTCCTATGTTGCTTTGTCAACGTGGATCTTCACCACTTTGCTTTGCTCAGAGCTCGGGCACAGTCCGCGAAATGATGAGAGAGAGATAAATTACTGTCACAGTATAGAATATTTTTTAAAAATATTACTCAATTTGAAATATAGAATATTAAATAATATTTATAATTATTTTTTAATTATTCATCTACTTTATTAATTATTTTTTTAAAAAATTGAAATACTAAAATTTTAATTATTAGTATCAAATCAATGTAAAAATTAAAACAATGTAAATTATTATAAAAAATTAAAATTTTAACAAATATTTTTTAAGATTGAAAATTAGTTATAGATGATTCAAGGATCCTGCTCATGTCACTGATGGCAGAAGTAGCTTTTAAAAGTTTCAATCGTAATGTGAGTTTGTTTTTTTCAAAGGTCATTTTTAATTTTTTAAAATTAAATTTAAAAACTATTTAAAAAATATATTATAAATAAAAATTTATACAGAATTTATTGATGTTAAAATAAAAATATTAATTTATTTTTTAAATAAAATTTATTATTAATTTTTGTTCATAAATAAATTTATTCGGGAAAAAGCAATTCCACGTGATAGACATGTAACTGCCGCAACCTATGAGGCTACGGCACATGCATTCGTACATTTGCCAGATTGAAAGCAGTCTCACATTTCATGACTTTGTAAGCTGATAATCTTATTAAGATGTTTCATAAATTAAATGTTACTTTTTTATATTTTTAATCATTTTCACAAGGTGGTGTATGATGGGAGTAATTTATAGGTTATATGTTATTAATGTAATTTCATTTTAATTATAAATATATTTATTCAGTTAAAAAAACAAAAACTTCCTCAAAAGATTTGTCCATTCACGAATAAAATATTTGAATTTCATTAAAAAAACAAAAATATATAGTGAAGACTGAAGAAAATTTTAAGAAAACTTAGAATCCAGTTTCTTTTTTTAAATTGATCTGAGTTTAAGTATAATATTTCACCACATATTAAATAGTTTTCAAATACATACTAAAATCATTTTTTAATTGATCGGAGTACATTGCTATTTTCCTTTTTATAAATAAATAGATTTTATGTTTTATCCTGATGTTTTTAAATAGTACATACCAAAAACATATTTTTTATCAGTGTGGTCCAGCAGTACTAATGTTACGAGACTCCGAGTAAGTGCGCCTAATGTATATTTTTTGGGTAAATTTAAGTGCATCCCTAATAATCACAACAAAAATTAATTTTTTTTCCATTGAGAAAAACATTAATCAATTATAGATTCAAATTTTTAGAAGTAACTGTACCAGTATAAATTTATATTCCTTTTAAATGATGATATAAGTCATATTTAACTAATTTATTATTTAATAATAATGTTAGATGAAACTTTAAATTTTTAAAAATGTTCACATCTTTTTATTTATATCCTTATTAAATGTCCTATATAAGAACCTTACTATAATAGTAATTCAAACTTTAATGCATGATTTTTCTCAAAAAGAATAATAAATGAACTAGGAGTATAGTGAGAAATAAATATAAAAATTATCCAATATCTTATATTTTGGATTAAGTGAGATTTTTAATAGATGTCTTATATTATCATTTAGACAAAGTAATTTTATTCCACTTGTCTTACTTATCATCAGTATAACCTTCACCTACCCAACATTATTTTCAGAGCAAGTGTCGGGGAGTTTCTAACAAGACTTCAATAAATCTTCTTCCTTAAATTTTTAATCATTTTTTAATAGATTTGGATGTTTAATTATCAGATTTTCTCGTAAATAAATACTACTACGTCAGTCCTCTAAATACTTTTAGAAGAGATTGAACTCTCGTAATATAAAACACTTTTAAAAAATTAAATTTTTATTAAATAAATTTATTTTAATATTAAATAAAATAAATTAAAGTTATTAAATGAAGAGTATTTTTTTAAAAAAATTATTTTTATTTTTAAAAAAATAAAATTATTAAGTATAGTTTAATGAAATTTATTAATTTGTAAAATTTTATTTAAAGTATTTATAATTTGAAAGAAAGGGGATTATTAGTTATTTCGCAGATAAAAAGGGCTCATTTCAAACGTGGAGACATTTAATATTAGTTGACAACTGGAGTGTCGCGATCAGAGTGGCATGGTCGTACAAGATTGGCTGGAACCCTGGAAGTGGTGGTCCTTCTTTGGGCTTTTTGGGCTGGTGATCCTTGTCTGGCTTTTTGAGCGGTGCTCCTCATTCGGCTTTTGGAGTGGATTTTACCTAAAACACTGAGAAAGTTCATCATTGCTTCACGCGGAGTGGGGGGAGCCAGCTATCGTGACCACCATTTGTCCCTTTGTTAACTGAACTTGGATGAGTTTTTGTTTTTTTCGATTTAATTAGGTCTAGCTAGTTCAAGCCTGGATAGCTTATAAACAAACTCATCCTCACCTTTTTAAAGAGACATCATTGCTGCAAGCCCCTCTTCTTTTGAGCTTCTTTATTAAGCACTAGATCACGAAAAATCGTGTAATGGAACAAAAACAAATTAGATCATGTCAAAAATTATAAAATTTCTATACTCAAAAGGTAGATAATTGAAGATCATGGTATATAAGTTGTCCCAAGAAAATTAGAAAGTAAATAGATATACATATTTATTTACTTATCTGAATACATGATTGATGATCATCATCCAATCTCTTATGATAAATTTGTTAATTTTTTTGATTATTTTTTATAGAAGGTAGTTTTTGGATGTCTTAAACGAACAATTGATAGATATGCTTTCATTGAATTATAGTGGATGTTAATTTTTAAAAACTCAACATTCTAATAAAGGGTAAGACCTTTTCAGAATTTTTAAAATATCATTATACTAAGATGATACCCAAGATATTCAAAGAGTTCTTTTTGATTCAATTTCTTTTATCATGCCACCACAAGCAACCGTGCTATCGATATTCACTGAATTGTAATGTTGAGTTTGAGCCAGTGTGCTTCAAAGAGTTCTAGGTTGCTGACCACTTGTTGGATATAAGAAAATGATATATCATTATCCAAGCTATCATCTTTAAAATAGATTTTTTTGCATCTAACCTTGCGGATATTTCAGCATGCTCGAGCAAATAGCCTTTGCCAATGCATCGGTCTTGTGCTTGGGTTACATCCTTTCTTTTGGCTTTGTAAACTTTCATTTACGCGTGGCATCTAGTGGTGGAGCCTGCAACATTTAATAATGAGAGGACCTGCACTACAAGGTAGATATACATGAGACTTTCTTTTTTTTAAAAAAAAAGAAAGAAAGAGATTTGCTAAAAAGCAGTTAAAAAAGGAAAAGGAGAAATCCCCCCGGGGGGGGGTGGTCTTTGTAGGATGACATCGATGTATGCGGTTCAGCAACTTCATCCCTGTCTACGACGTCGCAGCACCAATCATCGGCTTCATTTTAAAAACAATTTTTCGTCAGTTCATCTTCTTCTTTTGTTTTCAGGGAATTTGTATTTCTTACGACAACATAACGTCATCCGTCGTTTTCTTTATCTTAAGTGAATTAGTGGTTCCTTTGCCTACCGACATCTTGACAGCTTTATGATTCATTTCGTACTTCTCTTCGTCTTTATTGAATTCTCTCTGTGGATTCTCAATTATCTTGTCCGTCGCATTCTCCACGTAAAAAGCAAAAGGGGCCTCCACGATGTTAAATACATATATCTTTGCACTCCCGGTTCAATTGAACGAGTTCCTGTTATCCTCCAGACACGGTAAAAAATGTGAAACAAGGTGCGTACGATCATTCTTTATTTTCAACTTTTCACGTAAAAAATTGATATAAAAATCTAAGGATAACCCATGAACATAAACAAAGGCCTATGTACGTAGTTGTATGAAATCCTGCCTATAGAGGAACGGTCATGAGTTTGATCAATGTTTTTAATTTTGTTAACTATATATGTGACGTTGCTGCCGAATAGCAACAAATTTAATAAAAACTAATTTTACAGTAAAACTAAATAACAGAGGAGATTTTTAAAAAAAAAAGTCAGGTCAATTGAAAAAATTACCAGGCAACACACTTAATCACAATTCAATCATTTAAACTTAATCTTTCTCGTGATCCACAAAAAAAAAATTAACTTTATTTAACTTTATTATTCTGATTTATTATATATTTTTTAAATTATCATTCAATAATTAAACAAGAAATTAAGTTATGAATTGAAATTTTCCTTAACTCACAACCTAACAATTGTTTTAAATATTAATCACATTAGAAATAAAGTATGACTAATCACCAAATTAAAGCTAGGCTAAATTACTCTTATAATACTATATCAATTGATTACAGCATGCAAACCTTATATAAAATATATTACTAAAAAATTATACAACAAAGCTACTATAATTAACAATAACAATTAAAGTATAAAATTTTAAGGTCGAGAGAAGAAAAGCAAATGGAAATAAAGCTAAAATGAAATTTTACCTGAATATTAAAGATTTCGATTATAGCTTAAGCTTATGGTTTGTAATTGATCACACAAAAATCAAACAGAAATAGGTAAATATGAGAATAGTCCAAATTATTGATGAAAAGTGAGTAAGAAGAACTTAGAAAATATTACCGATATCCCAAAAAGTTTCACTTTTCTTGAACCTGTTCGTCTTTCTTCAACCCTTTCCTTTGATAATCTTCCATCTTCTGTCAAAAGAACTCTAACCAATAAAATAGAAAACCTTATCGAATATTCCATTGTACCGAAAAACTACCTTTCTCAACCTTTACAAGCTCTTTTATAAAGGAAACTCTTTTACTCGTGGGATTATATCTCTAATCCATACTAATCATCCTTAGCCAAAAGAGATTATTCAAACCTCTAATATAAGCCAGTGCGCATCCCAGCAACAACTACTGAATAATACATTACCCTTGAGATTGCTCAACCCTTGATTGATACATAGATCAACCACAGATATATGTATCTCTATGTTAGAGCTATCCACCTTGTCCTAACCCTTTATAGGAGAAAGGGTATGGTATAAGGCAACGCCTTGATTTGTGCCATGTTGACTACTCCAAGCAGTGATAGCATGGTTCTTACTATAGCACCTGACTTTAACATAAAGCTCATAGATTTGACTCTCTCCACAAGATTAAAAGTCTAGATTCATATTCATGAGCTGTGCAGTAGCTAGAAGCTGTCATTGCTACCCTTTATCATCAGATGTTCTTCAAGCTTCAAGATCATTTCTTCAATCTCAACTTTGCGAATGTAACTAAAGATGCTTTATACAGGTTTCCAGACTATTCAGATGACTCATCTATCATCTAGATCTTGAGACATCTTTTGATAGAAGAACTTGCCTAGATGATGCTGTTAGAATGGATCAACAATTATAAAAACAGTTCCATAGTATTCAGAAGGATATTCATACTACAAAATCTCTTGATCTTTACAGACTTCAAGACAGTACTACTGAGTTTGTTTTCAAGAGGCTTGAAACCCAAGATCCATACAAATCTCTGGAAGGATATTGTCGATTACACTTGCTTTTACTACAGATAAAGAACACCCTCTAATTGAGTAGTTTACATCAGAAGCCAAGCCAATTATGACTCCCACATCAATAATCACTTTATTTGGGATTGTGCCCTATCAGGGTGTGATCGTAGCTGTATTGCTATCTTTAAAATGATTTTGGTGATGATAGAGAATATGGTTGCAAAAGAAAAACTAGGAGCCTAAGAGACCTAGATCTCCTTGCAACCATAAGCATCCTCCTAAGGATGATGATGATGATCATGGTCCAAAAACAAACCATTAAAAGAAGAGGGTAGGACCTCCAAATCCTCCCATTGAGAGAAGTACCTTCTTTGAATTTCTCAAAGAACTTGACCGTGAAGACTTTTTACAAAACCAAATATAGTAAAAATAAAAGACTTTTTACAACGATTGATAACAAAACTGTCATAAAAATGCACTCATTAACTTGATCCCAAACGGAAGCCTTGCTTCTTCTTCTTGTTTTTTTTTTAAAGAAGGGCAAAGCTATGAGCTGCGATATATGATATGTCCGTAATTTTTTTTTGGGATGTGGATTATTTTTTGATGGAAAATTTTAACATAAACAAAATTCAAGAGAAAACAAGGCACAATAAGTTGCGCCTTCCCCAAAAAAAAAAAAATTAAGCCTCTTCCAGCAATGTAATATATATCCCACGCAATTCTCACTCCACGATGGTGATGAGGAATGACAATGAAGCAAACTTAATTAAGCAAGATGGCGTACAGAAAGAACCCATGAGACGAAAATTAAGCAAGCTATAAGGCTAATCATCAGAAGCTTAGATGTGCATCACTTTGCAACTCTTAATGTGGCTGCTTACTTGAGTTTCGTTTATATAGTTGCAATGTGTTCTTACAGTAGTACAGGAAGTGGAAGTACGTTGTACTAACACACAAAGTTTTTAATAGATCTTTCCAGTCATCATTTTAAAGCATTCGGGATAAAAAAAAAATCTAATAAATTGATTTAATTTCCCGTGAGCCATATCAAACATTTGCTATGTGAAATGATGTCGGTGGGATTTGGTTATATCGTCATGCGTGTCCCAATAGACCATCCTAGTTTCGTTTCAAACACTCAAGGTCTTGTTATTTTCTTAATTATATTTTTATATATTTTTTTATCTTGACTGAAGTATATGCAAGATAATGTCAATTAAGAACTATCAACTTGTGAAAATAATTATTTAATTAAATATTAAAATAAAATATCGGTGGGAGTGGGATATATAATCCTGATGAGAGACTGGCCATAATAAAATCAGCCGGAACCAATTAGAATTTAGCTTAAATAAAATGAAAACTCCAAAGGCTTGGATTTACTTAAAAAAAAAAACCACGATAAAGAGAATTCCAAATTAAGGTGACGCGGGGGGTGGGAATAATAATCGACTTCACCCTATGAAAGAAAGGAATTAAATATTGAAAACCTTTGTTCATCATCAAATACGTATAATTAGCCTGCTGAGGAAGAAAAAGAAAAAGTCTATAACTGTAATGTCATTTATATTTGGATATATTTTTAAAAGTCAGTTAAATAAGTTAAAATTTATTTAGATAATTTGATTTAAAAACTAATTTAGAATAAATATTTGAATAAAATTATTTTTTGTTAAATTATTTGGATGATTTGATTCAAAAATATTATTTATAAACTATAAAAATTTTGAATAAATTAATGAATAATAAAGTGTTAAATTATGAAAAGTAAAAATAAATAATACAGCAAAGAATGTTAAATTTTAAAAAGCTAAAATAATTTTTTTCCACTTCATTAGATCCCATTTGCATTTTTATTTCCTAACATTGTTTATTTCTGTCAATTATATTCCATGAATCAACAAAAAAATTAATATTGATTCTTTTTTTTATAAAATATTTATTTATGGTTTCAGGTAGGGATGTGCAATAATTCAATTGTTCTGTCCAAATCAATCCAACTTGAACAAACCCAGTCCTGTCTAGTTTGGTAAAATAATTGGTTTAAAGGACTAAAGTGAATACAAAGATCAGATTAACTCATCAAGTTAGATTGAATAAAAGACCAAGTCCTCAAACCTTTTGGTTTGGTTTGGTCCTGAGAAATTATTTTTATATTATTTTAATTATTTTTTAATATATTTAAATAGTATTTAGTTTGAACGAAGCATTTTCTTATTTACATTTTACCTTTTTATTTAATATAATTTTAATTTAGTTTACTATTAAATTATATGTTGGTACTGTAAATTAAGTTGCTAAAGTTTGTTGAATATTATTATTATTGAAATTATGGAATTTAAATCATTTAGATTATAATTAAAATATTTTTTATTATTGTGGAGATTGTTATGGATTTTTTATAATTATAAGTATTTTTATTATTTTAATTAAGTTTATTAAGTTAAAATAAATTATTTCTATTCATAGAGGGCGAAAAAAAACATGTGAGTATTAGACAATGAGACTAGTCTTTTAATCCTATAAACTAAAATCTGATCTTGTTAATTTTTAAATTATAATTAAACTAAATTGAATTATAAATGTCTTAGTTCAATCTTTTTCATAAAAGTGATTAGACTCTAGATTAACCCAAAGTCTAGTTTTATCTATTTTTTGAGGAGCCCTAATTTTAGGCCTGATGAAAGTAGCCTGGCATCTAAAGAGCAAAAATATAAATAAAAAAGTATTTTTCTTGAAAAAAAAAGGAGTGAAAATATATTTATGACAAAACACTCCCATATTGCTTTGCCAACGTGGATCTTCACCAGATTGCTTTGGTCGGAGGCCGGAGCTCGTGCACAGTCC
>NW_026556461.1:0-35734 GCF_029017545.1 Prosopis cineraria
GAGTACGGTATAAAAAAATTGTTCATAATTTCAACAGTTTGTTTTATTGCTTATTACAAGTCAATCTCAATCAGAGTCCGTATTTCAAATAAATAGACTTAAAGAGAACTTTCTTTCTCATAAGTAATATTTCAAAGAATCTTTCGGATGTGAAAATCACTTTACATAATGATATTATAATATGATGAGATGACATTACTTTTTTGTTTTTTTTTTTTTCAAATTTTTGGCCCATCTGGTTGAGCTGAATTAGGTTGGAGCGGGCCATTTAGATGAAAGAGATGAAAACCAGTATGCCTCCACTCTTGTAAGTAATGAGTATCATTAATTATTTGTCATGAACTAGAACTGTTATGTATGTTCATTTACAAGTCAGCACTTAATCTTCTGAAATATTTCAAAAAGACAAAAAGGAAGTGATAGAGATAGAGAAGCTAAATAGGTCAATCTATCAATTGAACTGATAAAATATTGGATTAATAATATCTTGATCAGTTTTAATGAAATATTTTGTTGACCGACAGTTTGACCATAGTTTTGATATACTATTAACTTTTGAACTAATATCTTAACTTGTTTAATAACTGATCTCATTTTCAATAACTTGTTTTTCTCTTCTTTTGGATTTATGAGGTACTAGTATTTCATAGAAATTTTTTTTTTGTTTGTAATATATATAATTACAAAATGAAAATTTATTTTTTAGGAATTAAGATTTTAGTCTATCTCATCATTTATCCCAATGTTTCATGCACACGAATTCGAAAAAGTATTGTTTTTTTGAAAAAGAAATGAAAATGCATTTGTGTTTCAACATAAGGCAATATACTTTCCCTAATTCAAAAACAACATTTTTATTGGATATACAATTAGATCAAAGCTAATTGGCAAATTTATAATCATAAGAACAGATATGGGAATGATTTATGAAACCTAATTAACAAGGACCTTTTGCTTTAAATATGTAAAAAGTGCTAAGAGACATAGTCCTTGCAGGGAACTGGTTTCTACGCTCATCCTTAAGATGAAATTTGGACCATTCAAATTTTAATCTAGATGATCCAGATTTAATGTATTATAATATATTATATTTATTAAAATAAAATTATAAAATAATTTTAATAATTTTTTTATTTTTAGTCTAATCTAAATTTAATTTAGAGAGTTTAATTTAATATTAAAATTTTTATAATTAATGTATATTGATTATTCAGATACACTTTGTATGGTCTTAAACTGTGCAAAATAAATCTAAATAATTAATATAATTCAATTATAAAAATTTAATATTAAATTAAATCTAAATCAGATTAAAAATAAAAAATTATTAAAATTATAATATTTTTATTTTAATAAATATAATAGATAATAATATAATAATATTTTAAATTTAAATTATCTAAATCTTACTCTAAGGATGAGTGGGGAAACTCAATCCTCCTTCGAGTTGGAGAGGATATACAATTGGATAAGTGTGGGGTCCTCGCAACGCTTCAGATGATTTTTGTAATTGATCTCAAATGGATGTTGACTTTATGTCACTCACTCACTCACACACACACACACACGGATGTCCCACAGTATTTTGGAGATGCACGTGTAGTGCCAATCTGTTCTTTTAAAAAAAAAAAAAATTGGTCAACTTGTCATGATACCTCATCACTTGTATCAATCTGATTCATGGATAGTTTTAATTAATATTCATTTTTGGCATTTCTATGGAAAGTAAACATGCATTAAGGTGGAGGCATGAATTTGAATAATTAATTAGGAGCTGTTTGTTGAGCCGTAAGTGTAGTTTATTCGGTACATGAGTGACTTTTTTAAAAGAAAAAATATGTTGCATATGTATACGTTTTAGATTCACCATAAGAATGATTATACATATACAGGATAAATGTTTTATAAAAATTTTTTAAGAACTCGGGATATAAGAATAAACATGTATTAATCATATTTAAGAATTTGCATAACTTTGCGAAAAGCTTTTATGATATGCAATCATATACATATAGTCTCTTTGGGGCCATCTGATAAATTTGGACTATACAAAGAGGATTAGCATGATCCCTGCTCAAGAGCGAATAAATATATATATATATATATATATATTATAAGTGATCGCATGATAAGTTATAAATAATGTGGGTCCTTAATATTATTCAATATAGAATAAGAAATTATAAGGGTTTCGTAAAAGTCAACTGGTATCAAAGTTTTAATAATAGGACAAACGACGAAAACAAAAAAAGTATTATAGTATCTATGACCAATTCAATCAAAATCTTGAAACTACCTTGAAATTTCAGGTTATTAGTAAGCAGTGATGGGGTTCTTTTTATTATTATTATTTTTTTTTTCGTGATAGCATTGATTGTTTTTTGCCCCCTTTTTTAATAGGAAAAAGAGACATTTGGCTGATCCATTCATCAACTCATCATCCAACAAAACTGAAATTAAAGATAAGCCAGATGGGTTGATTAATGGCTAAGTAAATGACTTAAACTAATATTGTTTGTAATTATCACAATGAAATCAAATCTGTGGGATAATATAACAAAATTTAATTAACACTAAACTTTATTTACGCGTACGTTAGCATTTCAACTGTGATAGAATAAAAAAGTCTTGTAGCTTTGGCTGATTAATTAATTAATAACCTAGCTAATCGTGACGTCTAAGTGAAATTTTAACATTTTAATTAAGCTACTCTTGCTCATGCAATATAGTAATAAACTAACGTTACCATTTCAGCTGATGCAACAATTATGCCATGAAATCATCAAAAGTGTGTGTGTTATTATTTATTGCATAGTTAGGTGAGTTTGAATTTGATTTAATTACAAAACAGAGGTTTGGGTATAGGATTGATCTTGTAAACTAATTTTACTGAGGATAATTATTTTTGCAATAACATGATTTATATTTGAATGCCTTGACTCAAAAATAGTGATTTTAAAACTGAGTTGGATGGTCAGACTAGTCCAACCATCGATCAGTTCAGATTTCAATTTGATTAATATATAAAAACTGTTTTGTAGGTTGAGCCGGGTTGGGCCATTTTGGATCAGTGGTCAAACCAGGAATCAAATCTGGTTTTCAAGAACCGAACTATTCAAAAAAAAAATTTTGTTAATTTTTTTAAAAATGATCAATTTTTTTAATCATTTGATATTATGTTATATCATGTGACTTGTTAAGTTATTATAAACTTAAAATATTTAATTTCTTTAAAATTAAGTAGCAATTTAATATTTATTTCTTATATTTAGATTATTATTATACATATATAATTTTTTTAATTCAATTATTATGTTACTAGTTTGACAATTGGTCCAATGTGAATTGTGAATCACTGATTTTTCAAGTTCAATGTGCAGTCCTATTCTAAAAACATTGCTAAAAAATGATTATAATAAAAGTTAGGGACTTTTGTGCATATAGCCCATATCATAAGATTAAGTAAAAGAAATAGCTTATTCTTTCTTAAATTTTAAAAATGACCTTTTTAAATTTAGTTTATAATTCATTTATAAAATTACCCTTTTAATATGTTTTTTTGTAAATACCAAAAGATTCAAAATGCAAAAAATTTCCAGAACGAGAGAGATGAATGCGAGAGAGAAGAAGAATTGGATGCGAGAAACAAATGTGAGACAGCAGAGTGGTGTGAGTGAGCCACAGTCACGATTGTGAGAGATAAACGTGAGCTGAGATACATCAACAGAATGGAGCATGTCAGCAAGGAAATGGATCTATAGATTCATAATTTTTTATTTTATTTGTTTAGGTACTTGACTCTCTATGATAAACTAAGAGTCTAAAAATTTTTGTAGACTGTGTTTGATCCGTTTTGGGTAAGTGATTATGTGTTTTTTGTGTTACTAATTCGCGACACTAATTCATTGATATATTGCTCTATATCACTAATATATTATCGCAGATCAACATAACTAGACAATCAAACATAAACTTATTTATCATTGATATATTTACATATATAAATAATATAGTATTGCATATCAGTAATACAAAAAATACATAATAATTTGCACAAAATGAATCAAACACAATTTGCAAAAAAATTTAATGTTACTGAGAGATGTGAAAATGGCAAAAATCTGATGATAGATAATAGATTTTGGCCTACTCTTCTGCTTCTAGAAATAAAAATTCCTCTTCAATGTCTAATGTCTACTTCATAGTATTCCTGGGAAAAACAAGGAGGAAGAGAGAAGAAAAGCTTTGCTATGAAAAAAGGCACCGACAATTTTATATTTAGAGAAAAAAGGAATGATTTAGAGAAAGCAAAAGAAATATTCAGTCAATTAAGGATTAGTTACAATATATATATTATGTTTTAATAATAAATTTAATTTAAGGAAAAAAAAAGTAAAATACATCTAATTGATTTTATGAATAGACCATATTTTATAATATTCAAAAATCTCATCCATAATTTATAAGAGTTGTATTTTTTGAAGCTACTGAGCTAATTTTTTCCAAAAGGTATTAATATTTGGATGATTTTGATCAAAAAAATATGTATTACTATTTAATTAAAAAGACATGAGTTTTATGATATAATATTGGGATAACATAATTTTTAGTCCCTAAAGTTGCTCTTAATTATCAATTATATTCTTAAACTTACACTTAATATAACTCAGTTTTTATAGTTTATTGAGTTATAAAATTATAGGAATTGATTCATATTGAGTCAAAAAATTATAAGAATTGAATCGTATTTTGAGTTAAAAAGTTATAGTGATCACTGAGTTGTTACTAATCTAATTTCAAGGATTAAATTGATAATCAAGAAAAATTTAAGAACTAATTAAAAGCTATAATTTGTCTATAATATTATATGACTAATTAAAAATTAGAGATAATGAAACTTTTAATCTCCCAAGTTTGTCTTAGTTATTGATCCGGTTCTTTAAATTTAAGTTTTACCAATTTAAACCTTTATATTTTTCTTAAATGATCATATTAGTCCTTTAAATTTGGAAACACAAATTGACTCTCAAATTAATTTGATGAATAAAGTATAGTATGTTAATGACTTAACATATATATGTAGTTAAATGAGACTAATTAACCCTTAAATTAGTTTAGTTTTTATCAATATCTGGTTTGTTAGGTTACCTTTTGTTCTTTTGTTTTGTAAAATACTTTTCATCTATTTTTTTTCTCTACTTAAATAATTGTACTTCTTTTCATTGTTCTACATAACTACCATCAATATTCTATTATTTGTGTTAGCATATTTTAATAGTGTTACTTTCTTTTTAAACAATAAGGATCAAATTGATAATTGAGGTAAATTTAAAAAATCAAATCAATCAAAATTAAACTTAAAAGACCAAATTAATAACCCAAAAATTATGATATATAATTTCATTCACTTCAATGTTGCAAACGGATTTTTTTTTTTTTTTTGGAAAATCAAAAGCAATTCTCCCTAGCATCTGCTTTGATGTGGTTTATACTTTCCTCTTGTCTTATTTGCAAGATAAATTTTATAATTAATTTTTGATTTAAAATGTAGGATATTTTTTAATAATTAAACTATTTATTTTTTAATTTTATCGTTTCTTGATTAGTATGAAAATATTTAATATAGTTGTATCATTATGTAAAGTCAATAAAGTACATATCATTTTTTTATTATATCAAGAAAAAACTAATATTTTTTAAAATAGGTGAAATGATTAAAAATGTCTTACAATAAAAATAAAAATGAATACTTTATAGTGTAACATAGAGAACTTGAATTTCTAAATAGGCTTATTTGGTTTCAGTACAGAGAAAACGTAGGTTTGGGCTTTAGAAAATAAGTTTTGGGCTTCTAAACGCTCAACGAACACTTGCATGTAATATCTTGGCACGTAATGTAACAGAACGGCATGCTCGTGATATATTCATGTTAAGTCCACTCCAAATTAAACAATTATGGTATGGTGCATCATATTATATATATATATATATATATATATCATGCCGCCTTATTATGAACAATTAAAAACATGGATCAAGGTTATTACGTTCCTGATGAACATATACAAATTAATAAGGACGTTGGCCAATATAATTGCCGGGAGGATCATAGTTGCATGAAACGAACCACCAGCCATTGGTGCACTGAACCCTAGCACATCCCACACGAACCGAGTTTTTCCAGACCACCTGAGTATAATGCAGGCACTGTTGCCCTCCCACGCAAGAGTTTGACGTGTGATTGTAGTACCGCTTCTCCGCCACCCACAGGTTCACAGCTGCCGTGCCGGTGAACGAACCGCTTCCTTTCGCAAGGTTCTCGCCGTAAGGTCCGCCGGAGTGGACCAGGTTGCAGTCACTCTTCCTGGAGTTGACATAGTTGAGGGCGTAGGTTGCCACCGTGTCGTCCCATATTATGTTCGCCACTCCGACCTCTGCACGAGCCACGTTGTGAGCGTTGAGGTAGTCTTGTTGTGAGTTTTGGGCTTCGGAGATTGGAAACAAACAGAGATGTAATAAAACGGAGAGGCAAACAAGAGAGAATGAAGTTTTGGAGAATCTCATGTTGTGTCAAGTAGTATGGTATTGATATTTTTAGAGATCGAGGATGGTCTTCTTGTGGATTAGTATAGGGTTATTTATTGGCAAAGTTGCATGAAAATTAATATTAATTGTTAATATATCTATAAAAGCTGTAGAATTAAAGTCACGTTGATCTTGGATTTCATGCAAATACGATATGTGCGTTGTGTGTGTGTGTAAATATATAGCCACTTGAAGTAGAGGGCTAGCTTTATAGCCACTTGAAGCAACTGAGAAAGGGAAAAGGTACTGACGATACTCCGTACTTGGCTGCATTTCATATCATAGACCTCTCTTTTGGTTATCTAAACTGTAGGTAACTTAGAAATGTCATCAGATTAATCCGTTTTCAAAATTCAAACCACCTAAGTTTGGTTTCGTTGCAATCTAACGTAGCTTTTGGTTGTTTTCCCTTTCCATTTAAATCATGAAAACATTTTGAAAAAACATAATTTTAAATCCTTACACTTTATTTATATTTTACTATAGATCCCTATACTTTTTTTTTTTATAGATTTAGAATATTAAAAAATAAAAATGTAGGGATTTAGAATACTAAAAAAACGTACAAAAATATATAACAAAACATAAGTGTAGGGATTAAAAATTATATTCTTTCAAACATTTTTTTTCTTCATATATCGATTTGACTGGATCAAATTGAAATATTGTCAAGCTTAATTGAGATTTAGGAGTATAGCTCTCGGCCTCTCTTAAAGACGTTGTCTATATATGCTGGCACGTGTGGACTTGAACTCAAAACGTGCTGCAGGAGCAAGTATAGCTCCTTGATTCTACTAGGACTAATGCCTGTCAGTAAACATGAAAACATTTTGTGCACAAATTTCAATTGCATTTCGTACATTCATAATTTTGTACCATTAATTATATTGTTGCTTACCACTATTTTTTTAATTTCATCTGTGCCTGAGAACAATATCACTTTTTCTTTTTCTTTTTTTACCTCAAGATAACAATATCACTTAACATTATTAATATATCAATATAAAAAATGAAGAGTCATGCTATTTATAATCAATGAATAATATCTTAATTTATTTAAATTTCTATATAAATACATATAATTTAATATAGTGAAATATAGTTGACCCTTTGGTGTCTTGATGAATACGCCATACAAGCATTTACATCGTGCTAAGAGGCAAGGCTACTTTTACAGATATAATTCAGCACCCTTTTGTTTTTGGGCCATACATATATAATTTAGTTCCTTCTTTTTAGTGAAGATGCGTGTAAATATGTTTATTTTCTCTATTTAGTACACTTGAATAAAAGTGGGATTCAAATGTTATATACTTTATACCATAAAAGTGGAATGCAAATCTTCTCGAAACAAACAATAATAATATTACTGAATCAAAACTCATCAGTGCATTGCTTGACAAGCATTCTGGTTAGCTAAATTATATATTAGTATGTGTGCGTAGAAATTAAACTACTTTGATCCGTTGACCAAAAACTGGATAAATTAAAAATATACATAGTAAAATTAGCAATAAATATTATATTCTAAAATCCCCAATTATAAATTACAGATCACCAAGAAAATTTAAATAATTCAGCTCTAGAAACTCTATCTGATAATCTTGCTCTCGACCTTCAATAAGATGTTTCATGAATTTTAAATAATTCAAATACGTGATTAGATGCCTTTAGAATCAGCATGTATAGGTCAATAAAAAAAAAAAAGAAGAATAATCATATATAGGATCTCTTTTACGGAGTATTCATCACTTTATGTTCATTATTAAGCCTTTAAAATATTTTTTTCTTTTGTCCAAAAAATATTTTTTTTGTTTCTGCATTATTCATGCCTTTATCCGTGGTCAGTTGTGATATCCCAGAATACATGTGTGCTTTCTATCCGTTCCAACTTGCAATCCCCTTCTGTTCATGTTGAACTTTCTGTGTCCATCAGTAAATTCGGGTGTTAGAAGTATTCGCGATCATACAATTCATGTAATCGACTAAATCTAATAAAACAAAGCTTGTTATTGTTTTGTTGAAATTAGTATCCGTACCTGAACATGTAGTTGACGCATGCACATACCGTCTGTGCCTGAACATATAGTTGAGGCATTTGTGACTGTAGAATCCATGTAGCCGACTAAATTTGGTTTTTTTTTCCTCTTATCAATTGAAGAATAGAAGTAAACTCATTACTTCATATTTTTTATTTTCATTTTAAATCTTAATTTATTTATCTTATCCACTTGAATTTTTTTAAACTATCTAAAACGATTTAAATTCATTAACTTTCAATGTGAGATTTGAAACTTAAAATTCAAATCTAAATCCACCAATTCGAACATTACTGTAAATATATATATATATATATATATATGCATGCATGATGGTAATATAAGCAACTAAGCGTGATGAATTATATCCGACCAATTAAATAATTTCCCTGCTCCTTTCGAGTTGCTCAGTTAATTTAACATAAGGTAAGACTTACATATTTAACTTTATATATTTAATGTATTTGTTTCCAATCAAATCATGACAAGTAGATTTTAATATTTTAATAAAATTAATAACAATATTTTATTATAAAATAAATAATCTGTATATGATCCATATGTTTTGATTTAATTAAAAACAAGTACATTAAGTATATAAAGTTAAATATATAGGTTTTTTTTCTTTAATATATACTCATTCTGTCTCAAATTATAAGATATTTTTAGGAAAAATTTAGTGTTCTAAAATATAAGACACTTTGATAAAAATAAGATTTCATTAATAATAGTTTTTTAATATTACCCTTCCCATATATTCTCTTTCATTAATATTTTTTATCAATGGAGTATTAAATTAAGAACATTTTTAAAATTTTATATGTTTGTCTTGCAAAAGTGAGATTGTAAAGTGTACTTAATGAACTTTATTAATATATAAAATTTTATCTAAAAATATTTTATAATTTAAAATGAAGGGAGTATTAGCTTATCACAGTATTCAAACTTCAAATCTGCGTGCATGACCATATCGGATCTCTCTCTCTCATCCTGGTTAACTTTGTCTTGTTTATATATACGGCATAATACAAGTGGAAAACTGCCATGCCGGTTATCTTAACTACTCCTCTCATTGTTCTAATTTATATAAGACATTTTTTTTAATAAAATTATGAATATCAATAAGATTAATTACATATACTTTATAATTGATGGAAAAAAATTAATTGATAATATTATTTTTAGAATGCAAAGATGAATTTTTAAAATATTCTTTATTTAATACTCCTATAATCTTGTGAAATATTGAATAGAGAGAGAAAATGTAATAAGGAAAGAAAGTAATATTAAAATAATTATAATTAATAAAATTTTATTTTTATTAAAATATCTATGTTTTGAGACACTGAATTTCCTTCAAAAATATTTACAACTATCTTTTAGAAATTTGAATAACATAACTCTTGTCGGCAACTTTCTTATTATAATTAACAATTTATTAATAATGTCTTAAAAATATTTTTAATGACCATCCCATCTGTGTGTGTATTTACACTTACAATTATATTATCTCAATAATGCATGAGATTTAAAATATTATCTCATACGATTTAAAAAAAAAATTAATGCCATTCTTCCTCTCGGCTGATAATATAATTATGCTGTCTCTCCTGCATCTTTAATCAGTATTCATCTGAATCATCGCGGACATTGCAACAGTTCTGTCCATAACCTGTGTTTTTTCTTGGAGTTATTTAAAAAATGTACTCCTCCATTTAAAAATATAAGATATTTTTTAATATTTTTTAAGGAGTTAAATGTTAAAAAATATAAAGTATTTTTAATCTTTTAAAATGTAATCATTATCTTTTTTTTTAAAAGTACCCCTATTGATGAATGAATTTATATTTATTATAGGGTATTTAATAAGAATAAATATAAAAAAGTAGAGTTAGTTTACAAGTAGATAATTATTTTATTGAGAGTAAAATTTAATTAAAAATATTTTATATTTTTTAACTTAAAAAATCTCAATTTATTGGCAACTAGTTTAGTCACTGTCAAATCAGTGAACTGCGAATTATTGCTTTTACCAATTCAATTACGGATTTGATTTTTAAAAAACTTAGGCTCCTTGAAAATTTTGTTGTACGAATATGGGTGATGGTAAAAAATATTATACGAATAATTTTTTGTTTACAAACTTAACGAGTTAACTAAGCTTGTACTCTCTTCGATTATTTTATAAGATAGTTGGAGGAGAAAATTTTTGTTCTTTTTAGTTTAAGGCACCATATGTTATTTATTACATATTTTTCAAATTATCCTCATTTAATATTGGTATTTTTTTCAAAATTACATCAAATGGGTTTAAATAAAGGCAAAATTAATTTTTTTTTCCTTTTCAGATATAGTGAATGAGTTTTAAGTCTGCTTAATTTCTAATGATAACACTGAAACTGATTTATATATATATATATATATAAAAACCAACGGAGTAACTCAATTTCTTGGTAAATGTAAACTTTGTTAAACATAACTTATGCTGTGTACTCCTTTCGATCCTTAATATAAGACAAAGTTTTTTAAAAAAATAATATTAAATATAAGATAAAATTAGAATAATTAATGCTTTTTTTTATTTTTATCTCTTATATATCTATTGTCATTTGAATTTCTGAATAATAATTTATTACAATCATTAATTACCAAAAAAAAGATAAAATTAGAAAATTACAATTTGTTTTACAATTTCAATTTTAATAAACATTTTTTAATAAATGCAAAGTTTGTTAACTTCATCTTATATATTAAAAGCTAAAGTAATACCATTTGGCATAGGAAATAAATAAAAATATTAAATAGTCTTATATATTTTTCTGATTTTATATATAAGTCACTTTTAATATATTTTAGTTGCATTGGAGCCAATAAAAAAACCTAAATATTGTTAATTGCTCTATCTAAAAATTTTAATAACTTCTTAACTTTGCTGCAATTAAATATACATACTCCATTAATTTATTTTCTCTTACTAATATTTAATATAGAGGATAAAATAAGAATTTGTGATGAAAATTTAGTAGTAAGACTTATAATTAGGACAAAAAAAAATTTCCCACTCCTTCTTATAAATAAGACATACATGAAGTAATTTTGTATATTGACACGTTTCTGAGCCAAGGACAGATAAATTTTCAAACATACAAAAAACTATGTGTATGTTAACCGTAAACTTTTACACAATTTTCTGCATATATATAGCAGAAATTACTCCTTCATTTGCACCATACATAGGAATTTAAAAACCACATACAACTCACAAATTAAATCACAGTCATCACCACATGATCAGAAAATAATAACCCACAACACACCACGTGCGTACTCGGTACTCGAGACCTCAAATTTATTTCATTAATCCACAATAGCAACATATATTTATTCCATCATCATTCTCAAAGCTCGAGGGCACTTGAAATTGAAACATCATAAGGACGTTCCCTTTGATGTTCCCTTTTGGGTTATAGATGCAAATGATGATGGTGCCTAGTCCATTGTCGCACCGAACCTTAGCACATCCGAGCCAAATCGATTTCTTCCAAACCACCTGAGTATACTGCAGGCACGGTCCTCCCTTGCAAGAGTTCGACTCGTAGTCATAGTTTGGCTTCTCCGACACCCACATATTCACCGCCCTGGATGCTGTAAGGTCGCCGCGGTTCCGTGCGAGGTTCTCGCTGTAAGGGCCAGCGGACGGCACTATCCTGCAACTTACCTTGAGCTTGTTGCCGTGGTCTTGTGCGTATTTGGCTAAGTCTGGGTCCCATCTCATGGGACCAACCCCGACATCGTCTCGAGCCCTGTTGTGAGCCCTGAGAAAATCTCGCCGTGAGTTTCGGGCGTAGGACGTGGCTACGATCAAAGCCAGCACTAGTGGGATGATTGAGGCCTTTTTAGGTATAACCATGTTTGGATATATGTTTTTCTCCAGTGTGAATGAAGAAGATGGAGTTTTGGTTGCTGGAGATGGTGAGAATGGACCACCATGAGAAGTCTATTTATGGCCTAACTTCATGAGGATCACAACTAAGCGAAGGCTAATATAATATATGTTCAATTATAAGACTATTTAGATAAAGTTTTTTCTTTTAATTTTTTTTAGGTCTAGATTATACATTCTCCTTCAGGTTTTATTTAGAAGATAGAGATAGAGAAAATTCCAATTTATAAGTGGTCTCATTGATTTTTTTTATTACAAATTTTCTCATTTACCCCTCATTAAATGTTGGTAAGAGGAAGTACTCATTTCATCTTATTTTATACGACATTTTTAAAATTGATAACTTGGTATCCCAAAATACAAAATATTTTAAAAAAAATAAGGTTTTATTAATGATGATTATTTCTATATTACCCATCATTATTTCACTCCTTAAAAAGAATTTCTTTCCTCTCTCTTATTAATGAAGACCATTTTTGGAAGTTTATTAAAAAAAGTTAAGATTGTAAACTGCATTTATAATGAACTTAACTGATATGTAATTTTTGTCAAAAATATGCATCATAAGCTGGGACGAAGGGAGTACATTATTATAACTGAGCATTTTTTCTCAATTTTAATAAAATATGTTAGAAATGAATATACATATAGGATCAGAGAGAGTATGCGTGTGATTAAGTGAGCATTTTCATTTCAACAATGTAGCATTATTTGAGAGGCCGTACCATACCATTATATTAGAC
This sequence comes from Prosopis cineraria, assembly GCF_029017545.1. Classification (NCBI taxonomy): domain Eukaryota; kingdom Viridiplantae; phylum Streptophyta; class Magnoliopsida; order Fabales; family Fabaceae; genus Prosopis; species Prosopis cineraria. The sequence continues at coordinate 13,311 of NW_026556461.1, forward strand.
CGAATCCTGAAAGCTTTGTTAATTAATTAGTCTGTCAGAAGGAGTTCCGTGAGGTAATGTGTTGTTGATTTGTATAAGGATACGCTTCCAGTAATGTATAACATTAGTTTCTGTCATTTCACCAAAACAAATATTTGTGTCTGTCAAGTTGATCATCTTGTGACAGAGATCGATGTCATCACTTTGCCATATTCCACATAAACGATCCAGGATCTCTAGTTGTTAATAACGCGATTGATCGATTTTGAACTTCCAATCAACAGATACAACACCATCTAATTCAATGCCATGGCTCGAGGTGAAAGATTTTCTGTCAGCAGCATCTAAAGTAACCCTAACTTGTCATCAATAACAGACTTAACCTACGGCGAAGATCAGATCCAAATTCCGTTGATAATATTACAGTTAACCTGTTAGTTTCCAGAGTTTACCCAATAAAATTCTTGCAGTCATATCTTCAAATAATTGCATGCATGTTGTAAATAGAAGATCATATTAGGCACTAGCGAAAATTAAGACTCGCAAAAAGATGATAATCTCTTACATATGATGAATCAGGATTCGAATTTTTATTATAAGCTCTCATATTTATTGTCTAACTATATATGTCCTCCACGGGATTGCTTTCAACAAGAAGACAATTTTACATAAGGCAATAAAAAAGAGAAAAAAAAATGTCGCATCAGGCAACATGGAATGTTTGATATATTTCCACCAATTCCACGGCAATTAATGCTAAACTTCTAGAGACTGAGTCATGAACGAGCACGTGCTTTGTGACGAAACGACGGTACAGTTGTTGAGGGACGTATTCAAAAGTCTCTGATAGATTAATAAAGTGGTTATTTCCTAAAAGTTTATTCCACAGTCATAAACAATTAAATGTCGTGTTTCCATTGTATGCCTTCATTCTAAAAATTTATAATCAAAGTCATTGTGTATTGGTGTAAAATTTAACATATAGTTATATAAAAAGGACTAAAAATTTAAACATTATTAGTTTTTTATGATATAATAGAAAGTTTAGGTGATTTGGTCCCAGGAACCATCAAAATCAGGGCACATATTGAGGCTTAAAAAGTGTTTACATAAATATTTACAGATCATTTATCAATAAGATTTTCACATCGATAATGGAATATAATCTCATGACCTTATGAGTTATGAGTCAAATTCTTACAAATTGAATTAATCTTTTATTTAAATTATTATTATAATGTATTATATGATTTGATTCAAATTTTTTGTCGAAGTGTCCATGATTTACATAACAAATTTTTTTATGAAATTGGTCTTCAATGTCAATCTGATGAAGTGGACTGAAATGAAGGATATAGCACCAACTGTTTGTTCGAATATCATTTCAAGAACCTCAAATATATTTTGTTTAATATTCAAGGCAAATATCGTGAGAAGCAAATTAAATGAATGAATTTTTAGAAAAGTACATTCTAAACAAAATATAAATATATATATATATATATATATATATATGTATATACATATATATATATCGATTAGGAGTGCGACAAAAGAAAGGCAGAAGAAGGAAATGAGATGTTTAACTACACTACAGGAATCAATATAAGTTTTTATTGGCGTGAGGTTTAATAAAAGATGAGCTTGCATGTCTCTGCGGCTCCATCTAAAGACATCAATAAAAACACACGTTTTTTTTTTTTTTTGGCTTACCTGAGCCATTTTCTCTAAACATTTTCCTGCCACCTTTGGCGATCTCACCCTGACGAAGATTTCTCTTCTATGCTCTCCTCTACCGGATAAGATGCAAGCCATCGTCACTTTCCTCTTGCAAATCACGAATTAATAATGAAGGGTAATCTTTTGTTTGCTCTTGTATGGTTGGATTTTCTTTTTTTTAATGTAGTGAAAGTTTAGGTAAGTTGGGTTTTGGTGGCTCATCAATGCTAGAGCATGCCTTCAGGCTCAAAGAAAGAGCTTACAAAGGTACTTATAAATTACCTACTAATAATGTCCTTACATTAGAGTGAGATTTGATCTCACAATTTTATGAATTATTATCCAACTCCTTACCAACTAAATGAACTTAAATTTTTGTTTGAAGAAATAAATTGAATGTGTTCTCTGCCATGCTTCTCTTATAAACTCTCTCTTTCCTCCTGAAAGTTTGATTCAGTAATATCTTACTTCTATCATATCAAGATTCAAGTATACTTTACATTTGCCTCTATAAGAAACCTATGCAACAGAAACCTCTTCTTCATAGAGATAAGATATATTGATGAAAAATGAGTAAGGAGAACCTAGAAAGCATGTGTGAAACACTGGAAAACTTAGCTACTTCCTCTAAACCTGTTCGCCTTTTTTCAGCCTTATCTTTTGATCGCCTTCCATCTTCTATAAGAAGAACCCTTTCTAATAGAATAGAGAACCTTATCGAGTTCTCCACCTTACTAGAAAATGCCCGCATCCAAAATATAGATCTTCCTTTCCTCAATCCTCACAAGCTATATCATAGAACCAATTCCTTTTGCTAGGGATATCAGATCCCTTATTTCTACCCAATGATCGCCGCCAAAAGTTGTACAAATTTCTAAATTTGACCAATATGATCTTCTAGCCACAACTGTTGAAGAATATATTACCCTTGAAATTGCCCAACCTTTGATAAGCACTTGGGTTAGCGAAGGGTATACACATCTCCATGTCAGGCCATCCGCCTAATCTTGGCCCTTCATTGAATAAAAGGTGTTCATGCATAGCCAAGATAGCCTTGCTAGACACCACTTACAAGTCATACAGTAATATCTTAATTGGAACTCTATTGACTACCCTCAACCAAGGGAGTGTGATTCTTACCATAGCCCCTGATTTTAATATCAAACTCATAGATCCCACTCTCTCCACCAAACTAAAAGTTCAAATCCAGATCTTTGGAGCTAAACAAGAACCCTCTACCACCATGGCCACCTTTCACCACTAAATCATCTATAGACTTCAAGATTATTCACTTGAACTTAACTTCCCTAACTCAATTTGGCATGCCTTATATATATAATTGCTGATAGACTTGGTGAATTTTCAATCTAGATACCGAGACACCTACCATAAGAGGAACTTGCCCAGTTGATGCCAATGTAGTGGATCAACAACTATGAAAAAGAGTTCCATAATAACCAAAAAGATTTTCATACTACAAGATCCCCTCTTCTGTATAAATTGGTAGATAGGACTATTAAATTAGTCTTCAAGAGGCTTGGATCTCAAGAGCTAGCCCAGACCTTTAGCAGGATCTTGACAATTACACCAGCCTATATTTAGCACAAGAAAGTCCCTCCGGTTGAGTGTTTCATAAAAGAGGCTAAGCCAATCTATGTCTCTCATATTAATGGTCATTTTATCTAGGATTATACCTCAAAAATGTGTAATCCTAATTATGACTATTATCTTTAGGATGATTTTGATGGTGATAAGGAATAAGACCAAGAGATGTGCATATAAAGAAAAACCTTATATTAATTTTTCTTTCGGTAGTAAGATTTATTTTGAAAATTTTTCCATCAGCAGTGACAAAATACTCATTATAGGGAACCCTTTTTTTTTTTGGAAAGAATGTAAGGCTTCATGACACTTTTGCAAGAACTAATGTCCATGGAAACAATGATTGAGATAGGAACATCATATTTACTAGATAGAAGTTGAATTTTTTTATTGGGCTATGGAATTTGAGAATGCCAAACATAATAGGGTTGTTGGCTAAGATTCATAAACCTAAAAGGAGATGGGTTAAGGTTCTAGATTGGCTTAAGTAGGGGTCTAATAACATAAAGCAATTGATATTGTTGTGGATATTATTCATCATCAGAACTTGATATGTGAAAGACATATTGGGTGTCTTCATCCCTTTCATATTATTCTTCAAGGACAAATTCAACATCTTGGTCATCATCAAGGGGAACAACTATCTTAAAGGACTAAAGTAGTTTCATATCTTTTTTGGATTTGTTAGGGAACCTCTTTACAAAATGCTCTTTTTGGTCCACAAATGTAATGGCCCAAAATTTTAAGTATAAATTTAAGATTTACAATAAGGTATTTTATATATAATTTTATTAATTTTGGGACAAATATAACAAGAAAGATGTGGTGGTTTAGTGGAAACTCTTTTGATGTATACTCTCTGGTGTTGGATTTGAATCCTCAAGGAAAAATGGATGTAATAACCCAAGAAAATAATAATAATAATAATAATAATAATAATAATAATAATAATAATAATAATAATAATAATAATAATTTAAATTTATGTCAAGGTGTGTTAATTATATTTTTATATGTTCAGGCATTAATCTTTCAAAGTGAACTGATGGCTTAGTGGTAGGCATTATTTACTTTAAATCTAAGGTTTTAGCTTCGATTCCTTTGATGCTAAATGGGATTATATTTTTTTTTCATTTTTCAGACTTAGGTATAATTACCCTTTTGTCCTTGGCTCCATCATATTTGTTTTATCTTCCTTCTTACCAATTACATTTTTGCATTTTTGGCCTTATTTGAGCCAACAACAGCTCTCATCCAAAACCTTCACCATTATGCTCCAGCCTTTAAATTTTTTGCCATTCATCCTTGGCACCAATGTTGGAGTGGAGCTGTGCCGTTCCTATCCCACCAAACTTATAATTTTTTCTTTCCTTTCTTCTTGAAACTGCTGAGATTTTCCTCTTCCTCTATCCATGTGATCTTGCAAGGGTTCAAGCTTTCCTCTCCCTCCAACTTTGTCTCTCTTTTTCCACTGCCAGTAACTGGAGGAAAATGTCAAAGTCTTCCTCCTTCGATAGTGCTGGGGTGTGTGTGCATCGATCTTCTCTTTCCCCTATTCTTCATTGTGAGCTTCCCCCTTCTGTTTGAGCTGCTTTAGCTTCTTCCTCCTTCTCCATTGTTTGCCTCTATTTCTCCTTGCTTTTATTGGACTAGTTGGGTATGGCAATTTTGAATCCTCTTTCTAGTACAACATATGTGTGTTGGTGTTAGGGGTATGAAATTTCTAAATTCTTTCTTCCTAGTTCTATTGTTGTCCATGACTATGAGGAGGTGAGGATTCAACTAAGCTAAAATTCATGTTTCAAGAGCACATCTTTAGTATGTGGTTTCACTTGAAAATCATGACCATTATAAGAGGAAGATGAGTTGATTCTTCTTCGAGCTTGAATTGGTATTTCTTTGATAATGAGATTGATTTTGTTTTCGGAATAGAACTTAGGAAGTTAAATAATTCCAATAATTATATTGGAGAATTTTTGGAAAGGAAATTGAAGAGAAAGAAGTTTTGTTAATAGTTAGGTATGTAAAGTATTGAAATGATTGAAGAATGTAAGACTTGGTTGATTAAATTATGATGATTTGGAACCTAACTGATTATTATGTTTCCAATATTGGGGGACAATTTATTTAACTACAATAAGGCCATTAAATCATCCTTGTATATTGGATAGAGTGTCTTGGGGGAAAAAGAGTTAATTAAAGTTGGAAGAAGTGAATTGATAATCTTGAAAATACTACAGGTAAGTAAATAGCATCCCAACTGATTTATCAATAAAAAAATTTTAATAATATTTTTTATATAGATCGTTCAATAACAATTATATTATGTATTTAATATTTTGTTAATTAGATTATTTTTATCTTGAGAAATTATAAAGAGATATTGAAGGATATTCAAATTATGGCATGTGTATATATTTTTCCTTATAAAAGATACTTTTAAAATTGATGAGATTATTTTTATCAACTTTGGTTATTTTCAGGTTACTCAATAAATGTCAGGCATGAACTTTAGTTCATGAAACTTTATTTTGGTAAGTTTTTAATGCTCAAAGCTATTCATGCGAGTTTGACTTTGAGAATAGGAACTGTATTTTTATAGTAATGATTTTCTCACATATTTGAAAATAATTTGATGGAAATTTTATACAAGACACTGGTTACTAATGGCAATCCTTTAACCCTTAGTGCGCCATGGCCAATGACTAGCTAGTTTAATTTTTGTGAGCTTTATTCTCACGTTTGTTATTCGTAGGTCTCTTGTGTTTATTTTCATGGCTTCGAGCCATGTTTGGTTAGTATTATCCTCGTGGACTATGTATCCATATTTGTTTTCTTAGCTCAGATTGCATTTGGTTATTTACCCTTGTAAACTGTCTGTCCACATTTGTCTTCTTAGCATAAGTCATGTTTGGTTATGTACCCTTGTACACTGTATGTCCACGTTCGTAAATTGTTTTGATAAATCCCTAGAAATATGAATTTTTAATTAATTGATGATTTCACACTATAAAAACTTTTAATTAGAAAATGTTATTATTTTCATTTATGTATTTATTTAATTATTTTCATTTATCAAGATCAAATGTTAAAGTTATTTTGTCATTATAAATTTAAAATTATTTGATGTTGAAGTTATATAGAACTTTTATTTTGAGCTTATAAATTCATTTGCATTGAATTACTTTTTCTTTAATTTATGTAACTGTTACATTTTATTCACTTTAATTTTTTAAAAAATATTAGGGTTAGGACGTTATTCATTGAAAAATATTTTGATCTTAGATAGCTTGTGCCTCTATCAAATCATTCAAGGGATTCTGCTCTCTGATTGAAGTTGTGACACCATTTTGGTTAATCTCTATATTTTTATGCAAAATTTCAATCTATATATTGTAGTTTCATGAATAATATTATTGGTGCTCTACGAGGCTATGGTTAAGATTTTTATTTTGTAATATTTTATCTGTTGGTTAGAGGAGCTGAGCTCTTATATTTTTAATATTTCTTTTAAAAATTTATATTGTAAAAATTTTTGGGACATCCTATTCTCAGGGGAGATCCTGTCGGAATGTTCACAAAAATATTAAGGCTTTATTTAATGAAATGTATTTTTAAAATAGAACATTTCTTGAATTAGGCTAAGGATTGTGTATTTAGATGTATATCCCATATCGGTCACCCCATATTGTAGGGTGTGACAACAAATGAAGCATTTGTTTGATTTCTTCAATTTTGAAGTCCTTCTTTTAAAGCAACATTGAGAAGGTTTCTTTCTTTTACTAAAGGGTTTATGCCTATATTTACAAAAATGATTCTTCTTTTTGCAATAAAAATGACAACGTTCCTTGTATTTAATCTTTAGATACAACTTTGTACAGGCTGACTATAACTTTATTTTTCCTTTAAGCATGGACTTAAACTCTTGTTGTTCACAAAGCTTATCTAAAGTAGATAGAGCTAGCTGATAGATTTCTCCAATAGAGATTTGTGACATATCTCTCCATAATGCATTAATAGCTCTATATAACTCTAGTTATAACTTATCTAATGAAGAAGCAATAAATGTATGTTTGTGACTAACATCATTTAGACCATTCAATATGTATCATTTAGTGAACATCCATTGAAAATGCTTTTGTAAATCTTTTCTATCCAGTGAACAATACTTCATCTTAAAGAACTTCTATCTGTTTTTTTTAATTAATAAGATTAAAGTCTCCAAGAAATTCTTTGTGAATCATTCCAAGAAATGATGTTGCATTAAGAAGTTGTGCCACTTAGATCTTCTAGTACTTACTAAGGTTTTAAAACCATTCTCTTAAGTTTTCAGTCATTCTTAAGAGGAATTTTAGGAGCACTTACTGTAATGTTAACTCTGGTCTTGTCATCTATAGATTAGTCCATGCACCAAATTCATCATAAAGTCTGCCCTCCATTTATATGGAGATAGATCATCAAAAGTAAACCATGGTCCAAAAGTTATTTAGAACTGTGGGTGTTTGGCATAATTAGATCATTTCTGATGATTTTTGGGTCATCTTTAGGGTCTTCAACAATTAGTTCTGGATGAGGTTGAACGATAGAAATATTAGTTATATTAACTAGATGCTAGTCATCCTCAGAGTCTGTACTTTTATATGAGAATTCAATTGAGACAACTAAATCACAATCTTCATTAATATGAACTTGATCAAAAATAGCCTTTATGATAGAAGCAATAGTCTTTGAGGGATCAACTCCTTTTATGCCTTTAGCCTTTCTAATAAGTGAAGGAGATGCTTGTTTAGGTGTTGAAGAGGGGTGTCTTGATGATTAAAGGTTTTTCAAGTGGTTTAGTAAAGGAAGATGAGGCTTGATAATCTTGATTTCTAATGAGTAGGTTTTTGGGCAAATGATGGTTGTTCTGGATGTGGAAGAGGTGGAGATGATTTTTAGACTGGTTTCTTTTAAGCTTATATGAGAACTAGGTAAGCATATTAAATGCCTTACTATAATCACTTTTTGTTAGGTAGGTAGGATGTAAAGAAGTATATGAAGAAAACTATCTTGACATGGTAGGATATGTGGGATAAAATTTATAAATGGTTCTTAATTGATCTTTGGCTAGATCCACTTCTATCTACTATAATTGTTTCCATATTTTTTAAATTTCTTTTTCTTTCTTGTACAAATTTGGCCCACAATATCTCTCATCGATATATTTCTTGAGATCTACATCCAGTTGTTGTTCTTGCCTATAAAGTTTAATGTACAGGCTTTTCATTTGCTCATTCATTTAGCTCATCTGAGAAGACAGATGGTCAAGATTAAAATCAATCTTATGAAGAACTTTATTTTGACAGATAGCATTTCGTGACTACTAGTTGAGAACTTCTTTTACAAAAGAAATAGGGAGAGTCCCTTGAGGGGATACTTTTGTTATTGTAATAAAGGGTCTATAAGTGACGCTAAGTCCTAATATTGTTTTCCCATCTGGTTTTAATCCTAATACTATTCCTAAAGTCTACCAGCCAGTTAAAAGAAGTTTGTTCTTTTGGCTCTATCTTCTCTTACAAAAAATCCAGATTTAGCCACAACTTAAATTCGTTGATGTTCAAACCCCATACCCTACATTAGAGGCCTTATATCAGATGAAGCCATATGGTATCTCTAGTCCTTCTCAACTTTTTATGCATGCGCATTAGCTTTTCCTCCTTTAATTATTTATCATTACCTTTATGACTCTGCTAATAAAGGTTCTAATCTTTGAAACTTTCTTGAATGGTTTTCACCATTACCCCGTTGGTGTAAGAAACTCTCTAAGGTAATTGAAAACTATGGCCTATGGAAGATATTGAATCAATAAAAGGCTTACTCCTTCTTTGTTATTCATCACCTCTATAATCTAGATAGCCATGGAAAACTCTATATTTCCAACCAAGCTTGCTTTGAAAAACTTTAATTAATTGGCCATCACATAAAGAATTGGTTTTATTTGAGTTAAAAGATTTTTTATGTGAAATGAACAATTTTCTAAGCACATATCCTAACATTAGATGCACATTTCTTGGTCCTATTCCTCATCATGTTATTCCTTATGATCTATCACCATTTGTACAATACCAATACCCAAAATGGCTTGCTAGCATTGTTGTTTAACAAGGTTATTTAACATGGATGGATTTATGTGGACCACCATCTTCTCAAAATCCAAAGACTCCTTTAAGCCCCCTTCTTCCAAATAGTCAAGACCTTTATAAGCTTGAGTCCTATTGCTACCGACAGTTCTCAACAAAAGACTTTCTTACATTTAGACCATTTGAAGAATAAGAGGATACGAATGAAGACTTCAATGAAGAACAAGTAGAATGACTTTTGACCTAGTGGTTCAAAAAAGAAGAAAAAGATTCCTTAATCTAACGCCTAATCAAGAGTGAATATACAAAAGCATGAGGTAATTGGAATCTTATCATCAATCACATGAGAAATTTGCTTTTGCTTTAATAAAGATTGACATCTTTACATTTGAGTCACCTTTATCAAAAGTAACTTTTGCTTTTTGATAAAGTAATTTACTTCAATCAAATCAACTTTAGTAAAGTTATTTTTACTTTTACTTTTTGTCATATTTAACTTTACTTTTGAAAAAGCATGTATGAGTGTCATAATTTAAAATTACTAGTATGCCCCCTTCTCTTATAAAAGGGAGTGTCATTTATGTTGTAAGGCATAACTTGTTCAGTACTTATTTGAAGAAATAAAATTAGTGTTTTCTCTATCATGCTTCTCTTCTAAACTCTCCCTTCTCTCTTGAAAGCTTAGTTCGATAATATCTTATTTCTATCATATCAATATTTAAATATGCTCTGCACCTGCCTCTTTGAGGAACCTACATATCAAAAAGAATTCGACCACAATCTATAAGTGTGAGCTCATGTCACTACATTTAAAGATAAATGAGTTGAAGTATCAAGTGATTGAGGATCCTAAAGTGGCCTAAGTTTTCTAGGAGAGATGTTAAAGCCTTATCTGAATCAATATACCCTGAGATATGTAGATTCAAGGGTCTCTGGGTCTAAGCGAGCATAAGACATGCCCTTGTAGCTTCACATGATCAAGGGAACAAATTGAAGGCAATAAATATAAAAATTTGCAAAGATTGGTTTATATTCTCAATGGGAGATATGCCTTTTAAAAAAATACCCACAACCACAAGCTGTAATATTTTGGATACTAGAGTGAAACCAAACAAAAAAGAAATCATTTTCTAAATTTTTATTAGAGTAAAATAATTTTTATCTATATAATATCATAACTTTTTTTATCACCATGCATATAGTAATGCTTTCTACATCCCCTACTATACATATTGGGTGCATGTTTGGTTTTTAACTTACATCCCCCAAAAGTCCATTTGAGAGAAGCAACCATTTGTTGAATTTGGCAAAAGTACATCTCAAATGTAGTTATAGGGAGAATTTCAATATATGACTAGGGATGTGACATAATCACAAATGAGGCCTATGAAATCTCACATAAATCCAAGAGGACTGAAATGAAATTAATCTCAATGATAAAAAGATCCAAATAACCTTTTAAACATTAAAAAAATCACAGTGAAGTGTTGTTGTGAAATTAGCAAGTTAGAAAATTAGCTAACAATGTTGTTGAGTTTAAGGAATCAAAGATTAACGAGTAAAGTTAAGTAGTTAACAAGTCCTGTTGCAAAATTAACAAGTAAAGTTAAAAAATTAATGCGTAACATAATTCACATTGAAGGAATAATAGATTTAATAGTAAAGTTAAGTGATTAATAAGTTATGTTGAAATATTATAACAAATAAAAGTTACATGATTAATAAGTAATGTAGTTAAATTGAGGGGGTTTATGGATTTAACAAGTAAAATTAAATAATTAACAAGCTAAGTCGATCTTGCTGAGAAATTAAAAAATAAAAGTGTTGTGATTAACAAATAATATAGTTCAGTTAAAAGAATCACGAATTTAATAAGTTAAATAATTATCAAATCTTGTTGATGAATTAACAAGTAAAAGTCCCATCAATTCATGTAAGTAAAACAACCCATATAAGTAAAGCAGCTTTTATGTACATGTACATATCCCATATATATATATATATATATATATGTATGTATGTATGTATGTATATTTTAATGAGTTGCAACTTCGTGAGTATGTCAAATATTTTGATTTAAATGGATGTTCAATTTCATGAGGATATTTGATCTCATGCTATCAAGTCTAAACATGTGATTCTCTTTGAATTCATGTTGTTGTTATTTATGTGTCCTTACTTATTAAAATATTAATAATGATTGTTAATTATCATGAGTGGCCACTTTTTGACAAACGATTCCGACTATGGTTCATGTAGTTTTTATTGTTATGATCGTTAACTCCTACTTCTCAATAAGCAACATTATAAACTTATAACAAGTAGCACAAGAAAATTAACAAGTTATATTAAGAAGTTTACAAATAATGTAAGGTATTTAACAAATTGTAATCATTGGATTTTACAAAGTTTATATAATTGACAAGTCACATCATAAACTTAATTTCACTTGTAAATTGTGTAATCTTACTTATAAATGTCCTTACTACGCTTGTTATGTTCGGAATGTTATTTGTACAATATTTGACTTGTGTAAATCAAAATATGGCTCATTAAATGACCAACTTTACAAGTATACTATTTAATATAACTTGTAAATTTCCTTACTTTGCTTATTAAATCCATAATATTACTTTTCAAATACTTAACCAATGTAAATCCAAATATAGCTAATTAAAGGGCTAGCTTTACAAGTTAAATATCTAATAAGACTTATAAATTTTCTTGCATTGTTTTTTACATCCGTGATGTTACTTGTCAAATACTTATCTTGTGTAAATTCATACATGACTCATTAAATGACTAACTTCAAAAGTACAATATTTAATATGACTTGTAATTTTCATTACATTTGCTTGTTAAATCTAAGATGTTGCTTGTGTAACATCCATTATGCAAATTCATATATGATGCTTTTTTGGTGCTGACTACCTAGTTGATATTAGTGAATGGATGGATGCAAATCTTGAATTATATAGATGATCTATTGTCCACTAAAACAAGTCAATCCTTAATGCAGATAGCTCATCCTGCATGATGAACATTCATGTGGTCAATATTTATACCAATTTACTTAACATAACATTAAATTGAGAGTGGAACTCATTTTCTGCCATGCTTTTCTCACGCCATCAACAACAACTTCAAAACTTTTAAACATTCATTTATTCTTTTCATAAAATTCTTTTCTAAATTTTTTGAATCCTGTTACTTGTTCTTTCTTTACTTTTGTCCTTCTTTCTTCTTGACCATATTTTTGGCCCTCTAAAATTAACATTAAGCATCTTACTAATAAACTAGAGTTACTTGTAAATTTTTTACGCAACTTGTCAATCATCCAATTTCATTTGTTAACAAGTCTACAATAATTCTTTCAATAATTGTGCATGTTAATTTAGCATAGCTACTTGTAATTATGATTTCTGATAATGTAAATTGTAGTTACCATACTTATTCATATAGTCTAACAACAATTTACCAGCAAAAAAGCAGACATCTAGGTTGTCAAATTAGTATAATCAAGAAGTAAATTTTCTAATACCACTTGTTATTCACCAACCACAACTTTTTCATTCTTCTAAATCAAGTGAGTATTTCAAAACACAGATAACAGAGAAGCAACATTTGAAAAACAAAGACACACAACAAAGGGAAAAATCACAACGAAGAGGGGGAAATCACAGAAACGATTTACCCAAAGAGGGAAAAAAGAATGAGCTTACAAAATTGTCTGCACATTTTCCTTTGAGAACTTCAACAGCTTTAACAATGAGTAATGGGTGATTGCGGCTGAAGTGGTGGAGAAACTTCAGGACCTTCGGTGATTCACTCAAAACACGTTCAACCAGTGAAACAAATGCGCAAGCGTCAGGTGCCTTTGATTTCGATTGAAGAGCAGCTTCAACTTTACTCAATAATCAATTCCAAAGGGCCTTCCCAAAAATGGAGTCCGACCATGAAAGAGAATAATGGTTGGGATGATGAATTTATTTTTCAGTCTAGAGGTTTTTCTTTGACGTTACTTTTTCCATTTCACTTCTAGGGGTAACTAGGTAATTTTCTAACAGGAATTGATTTCATTTGAGTTCCCAAATACAATCACCACATAACTATATCAGAATTTATTGATTCTTTTGTGAACTTATCTAGCCTTAGTGGTCCTATAGTGAAATTCTCCATGGTTTATATCTTGAAGCAAAGAGATATGATAAATAGCCTATTCTTATTTGTAATTGTCACATAGGGATATATCTTACTTCTAATCACCAGCAAAGACAAAACTATTCATATTTGGCGTAATATGTGGCCAGACAAATTGGAATGAAAGAATACAAAGGACGAAAGAAAAGAGAGAAGTGAGACCAACTGTCAACTTGCATTAACTAATCTGTCATCACTACATATCAGTCTCATATCACAAATATTATTACTCATGTCCATCTTATCTCTGCCCATTTCAAGCATCTCTCCTATTTGATATGGCAAGTGATTGAACTCAGTCACTTGTAAATTTGAAAAGGGTGAAGATTACAGCATTAATTTGCATTTATAAGAATTACAACAGACTAACTTTTGCTGCATATATATGCACAAGGATCATTAGAATAAGCTATTATGGATGGTACAAAGTTGAGAAGACAGGGAATAATGCCTATCCCTAATTCTAGACATTGTAAATGTGACTTAATTAAAACAAAAATTAAATTTACAACTCAGTCAATGCATTCAATTTCGTTTTCACGTGTTACCTCAATAGGATAAATCGTAGATGGCTTTAGACTTCCAGAATAGTACGTGGGTCCATATCCCTCCCACAAAGCTCTCATTCTTTTGTACGCATCAGCCATCTTTGGTCTCTGAGCCAGAGAAGGCTTAATACAGTCACGTGCTACTTCAATGAGACCAAAGATTTTCTCATCAAATCCTTTTCCAATAAGAGATTTATCAATGACATTGTAAAAATCGTAAGGACCACTGAACAAGTTACTACTGATCAATTTCATCAAAGAGCTGCTGCCAACACTGTCAGAAGAATCAGTGGTTGCACTCAATCTCTTCCCTGTTATGAGCTCAAAAAGGATAATCCCAAAGCTGTATACATCCTTCTCCACAGAACCCTTCTGCCCAAGTCCATTTATCATAAGCAGCTTTGTCCTCAAACGATCGTTAGTATGATTGATGAATTTTGCCTTGCCAAAGTTGGAAATTTTGGGTTCGAAATCTTTGCTGAGCAGAACACACTCAGAACTCAGATTGAGATGGACTATTTTGCACTTCTTGTGAAGCCAAGACAAGCCTCTGGCTAGTCCAAGAGCAATATAAACCCTCACAGACCATTCAAATACCATAGGTTGAGGTCCATCAGATTGTAGCCAATCTTGGAGCTTTCCATTTGACATGTATTCATAAACCAGAATCCTTTCCCTTTTATCCAGACAGAATCCAAGCAGTGGGACTATGTTTTGGTGTCTGTATCCAGCTGAGATCATCGTTTCTAACAAGAACTCTCTCTTGTACAGTTGAGAATCATAGAGTCTTTTAACTGCCATGAAATAGTTGTTTGGTAGCTTGGCCTTGTACACGATCCCTCTCGCTCCAAAGCCTAGGACGTTGTCCGTGCTGAAATAATTTGTTGCTTCACATAATTCTCCAAAGCTTATTCTAGAAATCAACCTCTCCAACAATGCTGAGAGCTGTGGTTGAATTGTCACAGAATCAAAATGCATTAGCAAGGAATGCAACAAAATTTGAAAATTGCTGCATCTACTTTATAGATTACTTTCTCTGATTTGGTGGACAATTGGTTTGCCTGATTTGATATAATATGTTATTTAACTCCGTATGATTTGTTTGGCTACCACGTAATTACTCTGCCATTTTCAACTCTACTTTATATAGGAATGATGGTATGACTGCTAATATGACAAATAGTTTTATTATTCAAATTTGGAAGCAAATTTCAATTATTCCGTGAACAATTTGAGTCTTTCAATGTCATTACTTAGAACTCATCAGCAGCCACAGAACAGTATGAGACCATTCAAGATATAAATGAACAAATTTTTGAAGTTCTCACAAAGGGATCCTTCCTTGTTTCAACATTCCCACGATTATTCTGTTGCTTATATTTATCAAAATAGCAGATGGTGGTTTAATGGCAAAAGAACAGATCAAAAAAGTTGAAGGACACATTTAAACCAATGGCAGAAAAAGTGATTAGCATCAGTAATAACAGAGAAAAAAGCACAGTCCACCTACCAATCCTTTCAACATAAAATATTGTCAGAATCTTATTAGAACATAAAAATTTCTAATGAGATAAACACTTGAGCATAGAAATTGCAAGAGGGAGGCAAGAGAGACCAAGATTACCTCTTTGGTTCCATGCTCTTGCAATGCCAATGGCAGCAACTCGGCAACCTCTGTAGTACGAGGTTGATTATTCTGTCTCTTTCTTTGAAAAGATATAGCATTTCTCCTCCTTTTCTTCAAGTCTCTCCAAGGTTGGTAATAGTACATAAAAGAAACTATGGCTGATGTTGCTGAACAAACATAAGCAATAGCAAAACTATACCAAAATGATCTATCAGAAGATTTGTTTTCACATGGTTCTAGAGTATGCCCACAAAGACCACTATTATTGGCATAACTCAAGCTAACTTGAGGACTTCTGGTAAACACTGGCACTTGCCCTGACAAAAAATTGTTGGCAACATTGAAAGATTTGATTTGAGGAAGCAACCCAATTTCTTGAGGGATTTCACCAGATAGCTGGTTTCCATCAAGTTTAAGGGTCATCAGCGAATATAATTTGGCAACACCCTTCGGAATTTCACCTGAAATTTGATTTGTGGAAAGGTCAAGTGTCTGCAGTACTGAACAATTTTCAATGCCATGAGGGAATGATCCTTTAAGCCACATATTAGAAAGCTGAAGACCTGATACTCTATGTTCACCAATGATCGTGCACTCAACACCAGTGAATCCACAAAAGTACCCTTTGGTATTTCTGTTGAAATCCCAGTCAAACAACTGATTAAATGGATCAATTGACTGTTTAATGGATCTCAAGCAATGGATATCACTCTCAGAACCATGGCCTGTTGTGAAGAGACAGGCCAATAGCAAGAAAAAGCAGAGAAGAAAACAGAAAGATCTTGTCTTAGGAGCCACTTCTATAACCGAAAATGAAGAAACTGAAACGGGGTTCATTTGCAAAATTCTTGAATTCAAAATGGTATTTGTTATCAGCAAACTCTCAGAGATGAAAGATTTGAAGATCCAGATCTTAAGCATGTAAGAAACTCTAAATCTATAGGATCAATGAGCTGGACATGAATTGGAAAGTAAGCTCTTTGTTTTCTGTAATTTTTAATTTCTCAATCGGAGAGGACCATTGATCAATTCTTAACTCTGGCTTTCTGTGCCAATGTTTTCAACCCTCATTAAAAATAAAAAATAAAAAAGGTTGAAAACTTCATACCCTAACCTACGTAGCAGTTAGATAGAAGTTCCTGTGGGTCCCTGACAATAATAAACAATTAAAACGCGTTGATTGTTATAAATTTAGCATTATTATATCGATCATAACCAGCCAACCAGGGCTGTAGTTTGTTAGATGAAAGTCTAACAAATATTACACCCACGCAAATTTAGTCATATGATAAAATTGTAAGTATTCAGATGCTTTGTGTCCGATACAAATGAAAATACATATTAAACACAAACGTAACCCCTTGTATGAAATGTCCAAGCATAGCGTGACCAATCTTAGAGAACTGTAGTGCAAAAGCAAAGAAGCAAATCAAAGTCTTTCTTTTTTCTTTTCTTTTTTTTTTTGGTGAATCAAATCAAAGTCTTTCTATTACTTAAAAGTCCAAGTCTAGGTGTGACTTTGGCATAACGGATAGGACCATCGGCATTTTTTTTTTTTAATTTATTTCGTACCCTTCTCGATCATTGTAATGAACGTTGACGGCAATATTTTCATAACCAAACTAAATATTAAATTAAAAAAGTTAATGATTCATGATTTACATGATTTAAGATTGAATCGATAATATAATAATTAAATTAAAAAAATTATATATAAATATATATATAATAATAATTTAAATATAAGAAATGAATATAAAATTATTACATATCTTAAAAATAAAATTAAATATTTTAAATTTATTATGATGTTAGATAATATGATATAATATTAAATGATTAAAAAATAAATTACTTTTTAAAAAAAAAAAAAGATCATTTTTTGATCCATCTGATTTCTAACTATCTAATCCAACCTAACTTTTCAAATAAGTTTTTTTTTAATCGACTAAACTGTTAATCGGTTGGTCTAATCATTCTCCGGTGGGAAGACTACGACTGTAAAATGGATAAGACAGGTTGGGTCAAGTTTTGACAAAGTCTTGAGCTCCATTTTCCATCAAATCAAACCAACTTCAATAACGGTATGGGAAATTTCCGATGCAGCATCTTATAGTAATTGACACTTGCAATTTTTTAATCTTCCTTGCGCCGGTGGTGTGAATTACGCAACCCCAAGCACTGTCACTTCTTCTTCGTAGAGTTCGGTTTCAGTGCTCATTGCCTGACGAGCATTAGATCATTTAAATTTTTAACATGGATTATCCAAATTTTATAAAATTTATTTTTTTAATTTTATTTTATATTTATTATAAAAAAATATAAAATTTTAATAAATTTATTTTTTTATCAATCTAAATAATGTATATTTAATTTGAGTAGTTCAATTTAATATTATTTTTTAAAAAAATTATAAATTAATTATTCAAAAGTGCTTTAGACAGATTGGATACAAAATATATATGGATAGTTGATTTTTAATTTTTTTAAAAAAATTAATATTAAATTGGATCGCTCAGATTAAATCTATGTTGTTCAGATTGATAATAAATATATTTATTAAAATTTTATATTTTATAATTTAATAAATATATATTAAAATATTAAAAATAAAGTGATAAATCTGGATTGTTCAGAAATTGCTCATCAGGTGATGAGCACGAATGCTTCTTCAAATCCATTAGGGTTTAGAAACCTAGATTGACAAAATCTAAAATTTTGAAATTGAACAAGTCAAAGAAAAGAAAACCGACCAAGTAGCTTGGTTCAACTAGTTAAAAATGTTAATTAATTTACCTTAAAATCTCAAGTTTAAATCATAAGATATACTATTGTATTAAATAAATATATTAAAGATATCCCTAGGTTATCTACAGGATGGAAACGAAGCAAGAAAGATAGAGTACCTCTTTGTCTTTCAACAGCACAATCCATCACATTCACACAGCCATAAAATTGGTCATTTTTTCAAGTTTGATTTATATTTTTAAAATTGGGGTTGGACGCCTGTAAATTTTTTATTTTCAAATTTTTTATTTTTGAAAATTTATTTTTTATATTATAATATTATATTTTTTAAAATACAAATTATAATATTCAAAAATTAAAAACAAGAAATATAAATTCTAATTTAAAATATAAACATATATTTTGAAGCCTAAATTTAATTTAAAAATTAAATATATTTTATTTTTTAAAAAAATGAAAAAAGACCTAAATAAGACGCCTGAACTCAAGCATGTTTTTTCAAGGTTTAATAGAGCAAGGCATATAAATCTAGTTATCCTAAAAATTTTGATTTTGTAAACCAAATCCTTAAAAAACATGGTTAATGAGCGAACCATCAAACCTGATCATTTAAATAACCAAAGTAAAATCATCCGTAAGTGATATATGAGGAGGTTTTGGTGGTGAAGATGGAAGATAGGATGCGACTATATATAGAAAAATATTGGCAATGCGAAATTATTCTAAATCCCATATATTCTATTAAAATTTATTAGAAATAGTTTTTACTCTTTCAAAATTAGTTCCTCTAAATACAATTGATATGCTAGAATTAATTAATTTTAAATTAAAAAGTGCTAACATCAAAAATTAAAGAGTGTTATAATTATATTATAAAAAGTAAACGTATCCTCACTAAGTACACACCATATAAGGGTTAAGAATTGACCTCACAGAAGGGGTAAATGTAACTATATTATGAGTCTCACGTTGGAGATAGATAAGTGTGGTTTATACGTAAAATATTTTTTAAAAAAATAAATTATTTTTTTGAAATGAGTTTTTCCTTTGAACTTATACTGTTGTAACAAATTAAAATGTTAAAATTAATCCTTTTTTTAAATTTAATATGCCTTTAATTTATTTTAATAATGATGTTTTTTAGACTTTATGAATTCTAGCAACGTAGTTTAGATAAGATCATATAATTGATCGAGAAAATAGTGATCAATATTATTATGAACTTTCTAGAGGCCGGATAAATAGAAACAAATAGTTTCTTCAGAACATTTCCCCCCGAAAATTTAGTTAGTGTGCCTTGGATTTCATCAAACGTATGTTCAAGAAGACGATGTTTTGATTTTTCAGCATACACGCACGCACACACATACCAACAAAATATGTGAACAATTAACTAGTCAATTTGTCATTGAATGAGATATTGACGCGTGGCCCATGCCGATCCTTCGTATGCATCTCGACCTAAGTTAACGCAAAAACTAGCGCGTTCCATGGAAGCATACAAGGACATGCATGGAAGTTTCAACCTTGGAGAAAATTATGATCACGGAGAATTATAGGCGAAGAAGATGATGATGAAATTGGGGATTTAGATTCAGTGCCTATCTTTAATTAATATAGACATTGAATGTTAGATCATTTGAACCGTTAAAATTTATATCAACTTTAAAATTTATATTTCACTCAAAATTAATAAATAATAAATTTAATTAAATTATTTATCTAAATTTCAACAATTTAAATAGAACAAGTACTCAATGCCTATATCAAGGGCAGGCATCGAATTCAAATCCATGAAATTGCAACACCATTAGTCTATTAGTGTAAACTACGGATCTTTGGCAGGTGACTTTTACTTACATCTCCTCGCAGATATTCAATTTCTTTTTACCATATTGTGAGGTATAAACTCTTTCTATATGCTAGACTCAATCTTGATTAGTTGATAATTTTTTTTAAGTTTACTCTTATATCCTTCCAAATTTCATCAGAAGAAAAATGATATTTGTATGTATAATAAAAAGTAAAATTTTATTCATTAATATTGTAAATTGGTAAGGAATTAATAATAACACCAATAATGAATGGTGAAAAGTGAATTTAGTTTATATGTGTGTATATATATATATATAAAATTTTTAATCTTACTTTTGTTCGTTTTTGAGAAATATATAAAATTGATATATACTTATGCGATTATTGAATTATTTTTAACTAATAATTTATTTTTAAAAAACTTTATGTATTTTTAAAAAAAATGTTGAAAAAATATCGAAAGGCTAGGTTAGTTATAACCACAATATAAAAACCTTATATCCCAATAACTGATATTGGAAAAAAATACCCTGTTTCAATTATTATTATTATTATTATTATTATTTGGGTCATAAACTATGAGACCTGCTTAAAATAATATTGGATATATATGTACATGTATAACTATCAAGATCTATAGTTGAAATTGATACCCACAAATGGGGGGCCGGAATCACATGCATATTGGTTTCTCCGAAAGCTCGAGTTGGAATTTGGATCGTGAAATGAACGTTCTCTCCAAGATTAAGACAAGACCTTCTGTCATAGAATTCTCGGAATATTACTATATATGCCCATGTCAATATCTCTTTCTTCCTCAGACGAAAAGTCGCCGTGAATCTCTCACAGAAACTACGATTTACATTATTAAGAAAGATACCAACCTACGTACATAGATTTACTTATGCGTACGTAGTTTCTCCAAAAAGTTTGACGTTGGCAGAAAGAAAAACAAATAGAAAGATTTTTTTGGGTCCAATTTTTGTATTCTGAATGTGATATTGCTGCTGTGGCTCGATGAAAGGACAGCATTATTCATGGCTAGAGCTGTTTTATACTTCTCTTTGTCTTTCAAAACAAAACTAGAGTTGGGACTTAGTTCCACAAAGAAATTAGTGTCCGTTTGATCAAATTAATGGTAGGTGCTAGGTGCTCTGTTTTAAATAGTTATGTTTCAGTTTATACCATCTGATAGTATATGTTATTCAGTGTTTTTGAAAAAATAGTTCATTATTAAATTTACACTTTATCCTATTTTTAAATATAAATTAAAAATCTTTCTATCTCACCTCTTTCATTGCATGAATGCATATACATATCTCGTAGCTCATTTCCAAACATTGACGTACATTCAATCTCCATTTCTCAATTTGTTTTTATCTTCTTGTGCAAGGATTGTATTAATTTTTTCTGTTTCGTTCCCAATTTTATTATTAGATGTCCCTAGAGAGACTTTTGTACACATTGAGTCTACATGTATGTTTGGATAAAGCGTTAGGCGGCCTGAACCTTTGAAGAATGCATTGTGAGCGTGGTCGAATTAAAAGTGATTATTATTAAGCTTTGAGTAAGCCAAATCATGGATTACTTTCTTTTCTAAAAATATGTTCAGTGAGGCATGATATATCTTTAACCTTTTTTTATAGTACTATTATGTGGGTGGTTCAAATTAGAGTGTTCATTCTGTATATACAAGTTTAAGTCTGTAAGAACCTCAACCAAGTTAATTGTCAACAATATTATAAAGAAAACCCAAGATATATCTTTGGTAAAGTCTATTATCGATTAATTTACTTCCCACATAAAATACCGTAAGATGAGCTACTTCACTAAAAAAAGCCATATCATAACTAGAATGATTTCTTTGGTAATTACCGTACTTTAGGTTAGAACATAGGAAGGAAAATTATTATATGGATATAAATTTAACCATGAATATTTAATTGACAATTTTAGTTATTAAAAAATTATTTATAAACATAAACTATACGTAGCATATAAGAAAATATTAAAAATGAATTACACATAAGTCCTCACAAATTTTGCTATCTTAAATTGTCAATAAAT
>NW_026556462.1:0-35717 GCF_029017545.1 Prosopis cineraria
TAAACCATTTACCTCTTCTTCCCTATTATTTGTTAAGTATCTCTAACCGATGATATAAAAATAATACTTTCCATCACTCCGGCCATTTCAAACTACCCTTCCAAACATAGATCACGTGCTGGAAGTTTTCCAAAGAAAAAGAACACAGGCAATCCTATTCCATCCCCTAGTCAAATGATAAGATTTGTTTTTGAAAAAAATGAAAAATATTGATATGATATAAAGATTGATTGAAGAACCGGCCATGGGGGTGATAATGATATACTCCTTCCATTAAAAAATATAAGTCATTTTTAATCAAATCTCACCCTTAATAAAATAGTTATCTACTGTTAAATTAATTTTATTTTTTCATATTTATCCCTATTAAATATCCTATAATAAATATAAAATCATTCATTATAGGAATACTTTAAAAAAAGGCAATAATTTCACTTCAAAAAACTAAAAATACTTTATATTTTTAACATTTAACTTCTAGAAAAATACTTTATATTTTTAAACGGAAAGAGTATATATATATATATATATATATTCTGCTCAAAGTTTTTCATTTCTTTTGTAATATTTATTGGAGGACCATCAACTGGCCATTATTGCATTAAATTAATGGTAACATCGGATTTGTATTAAGTAAGTGTCCCAAATTTGATTATTTATTGAGTGTCTAAGTGATATTATAGAAATTGTCCATTCCATTGAATGGACTGTCGAATATGTAGATACAAGATACAAAGAACACTGAATATTTTATTTCGTCCAGGCCTCCACAAAAAAATAACGGAATAAAAAGTTGAAGAGCCTTTATTTAATAAAACAATAATAAAACGGAATTAAATGAAAATTTTTTAAATTTATGCTTTAATATGAGCCTTCAATTAAGAAAAGTTAAATGCAAATTTAATTCCCAAAATTATGTCTTGATTTAAAATGGTAAAAATCAAATATAATTAATCATAAATTGTAATTTGATGGGATTCAACCATTAAAATAAAAAGTCTTAATTTTCATCTATAAAAGGGTGGTAATTAAGGCAAAAGAGGAGGAGGAAGAAAAAAGAAAGGAGACAGCAATTAAAGGAGTTTGAGAGTATTTATTGAAAAGATTGAGAATGTTTTTTTTTTATCATCTTCACTTATTATAATATGGGATTAGGAATAGATAGAGTAACTTGAAATAGGATGATATTCATTACTTATTATTCTAGAACTCTCTAAAGAAAACCAATACTCTCACCCTTGTGATCACATATGTGGTCATTAAAAGTATTGAAGGCTGAAGGGTATATAATTAATGATAATTTAGTTAATATTTTTTATTGCCCTTGTGATCATATATGTGGTCATTAAAAGTATTGAAGGTTCAAGGGTATATGATTAATGACAATTTAGTTAATATTTTTTATTGTGTACACTGCTTCCTCAGAAAAAAAAAAAAAAAAAAGCTTTCGTGTGTGTGTGTGTGTTAATTTTTCCCGTCATGTGTACGTACACATATATATATATGTGGTGCCTGGTGCTAATGGTTTCTTTTTATTTCTACACCTGCCTCCCTCTCTCTCTCGTTCCTTTTCTTTGAGTTTTATTTTTTTCCTTTTAGTTTTTTTTATTTTCTCTTTTTTATCTCTTTTCTTTCCTGCCGCTGAATCACCTGTCGATGAAGAGGAAGATCATTTTCTCTTTCATCAAAGAGAGTCCTTTCAAGCACAGGAGAGGAAAAATGCATTTTTTACACATACAAACTCAGATATATACTTTAACCATTTATCCTCTTTGTTTGTTGTGCATGGAATGACCTTTGAAATAATTATCAAAACTGTTACTCTAAAAGTTTCATCTTTTATTTTTTTTTATGAGCCACTTATTTTATTATACTCTTATATAGCACACACTATATTAAAATTTGAGATTTTTTTTGTATTTTTTTAATTATATCGTGTGAGATTTTTAAAATTTTCATAGATAACTAGTCAATTAGTATATCATGTGTGACAATGGGCTACCGCATGCGCTTCAATTATGGTGTTTAATTGATTTGTTTTATCTTTTTTTTTTTGAAAGAAGAGCCTTTTTATAAATATAAATAGGTTAAAAAATAATTTCTATACTATGTGAGATTTTGAAATCTCCATAGATATAAATAAATTAATTTTGGTGTGAGATTTTGTGAATCTCTACAGGAATTTTAATCTATTTTTTTTAAAAAAATCCTTTATCAAATAAGGAAATAAGCTTTTTTTTTAATTAAAAGCAACCAATCCAATTAAAAATATTTTTTAAAATGAAAAATTCGTTTTCTAAAAAAATACTAGCAAATTGACACGCATTTTTACCCTCAAATTATGTAAACTTTGATCCCTCTAAAAGGTATATAGGCTTTAAAGTTTTATCTTAGGTCAAGTCCAACTTTTAAATAAGGTAATAAGCTTTTTTTTAATTAAAAGCGACCAATCCAATTAAAAATCCTTTAATTAAAAGTGAAAAATTCTTTTTTTAAAAAAAATACTAACAAATTGACACATATTTTTACCCTCAAATTACATGGGCTTTTGTCCCTCTAAAGGGCATGTAGGTTTTAGAATTTTATCTTAGGTCAAGTTTAACTTTTAAATAAATAATTATTTTAATTATAATTTTCTTCTTTTTTCCTTTTTATTAATTAAGGGTAATTAAATCTTATTTAAAGTCATATTAATTTTGTTTAGTCAAATTAGGGTAACCATTCTCACAAACGGGTAATGTGGGGTGCTTAACACCTTCTCCACACACAATCAGCTCTCGAACCCTATTCTGATTATTGTAAACCATTTTTATTTTTTTAAAAAGTTTTTAAAACTATCCTGTTAAAATTTTGATAGTGACTCATACATTTATTGATTTTTTTTTGTGGGAGATCACAATTCGGGAGGGATAAACACCAAGTTATAACTCTACATTTTGAAATGCATTTATAATACAGTCATTTACCTTAGAGTCAATAATTTGGATGGGTCGAGCTTATTCAAATCGAGCTTGAAGTATCTTACTCTCTTAAAAAAAGCCCATATAGTCAATTCAAGTCCTAACTTTTTTCGGCCAAGTTCGGGCTAGTCCGTCAAATTTGGCAAAAATTGCCAACCCCATATACATATTGAGTTAAAAATTTCAACGGTTAGGCTTGTTTGAGTCAAGCCCAATTTAGCCCTGCTTATTCAGATCGGGTTTAAAGTATTTTTTTCTCTTAAAAATTCATGTAGGCAAGCCTGACTTTAATATTTTTCGGACAGGTTTGAGTTGGCATGTCGTACTTGGCTCAAATTATAGGACTTTAATTTAACTCACTATTTCACTAAGTATGAATTTTCAAGCATTGTTGATAAAATTTTACAACTTTAATGTAAACATTACTGCGATTAAAAGATTCGAAACACTTATTATAGAAAACTAAATCCTAGCACCCTCATACTAGTTTCAAGCATTTGACTAACATTTTCATATTTTGATAAGAAAACTATAACATGAATGTTCTTTTTTATTATAGATAGGGAAACCTCATCTCATATTCTTATTCGTTTATATTGTGAAGCTTGTCATTTGTTATTGTTTATCTACAGTCGATGAACAGTAATTTTTTTTTTTTTAAAAAAAAATGTATGTGTAAAGATCACGTGGAACACATGATGAAAAATGATAGTGAATACAAGTGTCGTGTTAAAAATGATACGCATGAGATATTATTTGTTATTTATATTTTGTATATGTATAAAACAATAAATTATCAATGCAGAAAAAATATTAAATTGTAGAATAAATTTCAAATAATATATTTAAATAATAGATTATTTTTAATTTTTAATATACGAAGGAAAAAAATTAGGAATTATTTATTATATTGTAAAGTTTAATGGGTTTTCTGTTCATCAACAGTTTTTTAATTAGTAACTCCATTAACTTTTTTAAAAAAATTTATTTTTTTTTATTTATTATAGTTGGGATAAATTTTAGAAATTATAAGAATGTGGGGCTCTTAAAAAGATAGTTGTAGGACCATGGTTAAAAAAGATAGGGGTGTGATTATAAGTTAAAAAATTAAACAATAAAAGTGAGAGTTGCCATAAAAAATGTGATGTTATAAAATTTAATTTATATAAATTTTATAAATAAAATAAATTTATATAGGATGAACATCCAACCAAAAAGAAAAAAACTAAAATTATTTGGAGAGTAAAAACATAGGAACACTTTCGCGAGATGTTGCATGTTTTTTTCCCCCCCCCCCCCCCCCGAAGAACAATGGGAGGCGGAAACATCGCTTTTTCATCAATGGCAAAGTCGTAAATAATGCAACAATGTTCCCAACCCAATCTACCGTCTTTTTTGTGCGCTTCCTATCTTCGTCATCGTGCTTCATCTCATTCTTCTTCCACCGTGCGTGCTCGTGATCCATCGTGCAGGGACAAATCCAAGGGGGGTGCCCCACCCCCCCCCCCCCCCAAAAAAAAAAAAACAACAAATTCACTACCCTTGGAATTTTTTTTATTTTTCTTATTAAAATTGTAAAAGTTAGTGTTTGCCGCCATATTTTAAATAATTTTCAAATTTTGCCCCCCTTATGCCTGTTTCTGGATTCGTCACTGCCACCGTGTGCCTCTGCTGCTTTCATTCTTCTTCCTTCAAACTTCACCGTGCTTCGTGAACCAGCTGCTGGCGACTCTGCTTCGTAAACCGGGTGCGTTCTTTCTATTTCCGACTGGTTCTTCCTTCTGCTCTTGTTCGATTTGGCTGTTTCATTCTCTTCGTTTGATGTTCACTGATTCGCTTCTGTTTCTTCATTTTTCTGCTGTCTGACTCTGGTTGTCCCTTTGGTTCTTCGCTTGATTTTGTTTTTGCTTCTTACTCTTTCTTTGTTTTTTTTTCCCTCTGTTTGGTTTTGATTGTTGTTTGATTCTGTTGGATTGTAAAAATAGAAACAGCTTCCTGAACGTTCAGAAAAACAAACTAACTAAAGAAGAGAAAACAAACCCATAGAACCCCAATAAGTGTCTCCATAGAATAGAAGGACTCTCTCTCTTTTTCTGTGATAGTTCGAACCATAATCCACGATAGCTAGTTTCTCTTGATAGTGAAATGATAATGGATGATGAACAATTGATTTTTGGCAGTAGAAGAATTGAAGTCTGCCATTGCTTATCAAGTGAGTGCCCTTCAAGAACTAAGGCGTTTGCTGTCAAGATTTAAATTTCCTCCTGTTGAGGCTGCTGTCAAAGCTGGAACAATATTCATACTAGCTCAATGTCTTGCATTTGGTTCCCTAGATGAACAGTTTCTTGAGGCTGCTTGGTGCCTTGTAAATATTGCAGCAGGTAACCCGGAAGAAACAAGGGCTTTATTGTTGTCTCTAATGAGTACTTCGAAGATTGGATTCACATGAATCTAAAACTGATGAAATTCTGATTCTTTGTATCTTTCTGTACTTACTTCTTCCTAGGCCATATTTAGTCGAAATGTTCCAAGAAGGATTTCAATATTTCACTGGGGTGTTTGCAGTGGCTGTTGACTGTGGTATATGTCTTTTTGTAACTTACTTCGACCTAGGCTATATGTCTTCCATGATTTGTTGCCAATAGTTATGTGCTAATGTCTAAGAAGATTTAGCATGATAAGAATTGCTTATATTGTTCAAATACCACTTTCTGCTTTAGCATTGTTTCAGCCTGCTATTCTTTAATTTGACATATGATGAGAGACAGAGCAACTCATTTTTATGGATTTAAATCCTCTGAATTTGAGACGGGTGAATTATGTGAAGCTTTTCATTTTAAGAAAGAGAGAGGAGATTTTATATTTTATAAAAAATGATAAAATAAATACAAATACTAAAAAGAGAAAACTTCACCCATATTCACTAATTTCAATTTCAGAGAATTTAAATCCCATTTTTATTCACATATCTGTTGCTGTTCTTCGAGCATGAAATGGCCTGGGTAATTTTTTATCTATCAGCACTATCAAATATGAATTTGGTTGACCAATGTAAAAGAGAAGGTTATATATGTAGGGTGAAAGATATCTTTATGTGTTTTACCTCAAAATGTTTTGGGGTCCTTTGTATAACCCTTCAAGTAAAGGATTCTCTTGCTGTAATTTGCAAATCATTATCATTCATGAATATGTTCACCTTCTTTTCTTTATTCAAGTTTTGTATGTTTAACTAGTATAATATAATGTTAAACAAATATAAAAATCATGCTAATATTAATTATGTAAAATAAGTTAATCAAACAAGTTTTATTTATTTTTTTTCTCAAAGAATATTTTGAGAACAATTTATCAAACAGGTTTTTATATTTTTAGTTTTTAAATATACTTCTTTAGAACAAATATTCAAACAAGTTTTTTGTTCTCAAAACAAGTTTTACATTAGTTCTTGAAATAAAACAAAAAAGTTCCAAACAAGTCTTTATTTAAAAAGAAAAAATATTGCATGTTGAAGGATCATGTGTGGCTAATAGTAAAGTTGAGAGATGACAAACCTATCATATGTTTTTTTTTTGGGCCAAAAAAGAACTTATTTTATTAATCACTAAAAAATTACATACACCAATAGTCAAAGCAACAAACAATCAAAATAACCTAGATACAACATAACATACAACTCAATCAAAAACAAGAAAAACAATCAAAAAAAAAAAACCAAACAACAGTCTAAAAAAAGAAAACAACATCAATCAATTTCATTTTTAGTCCTATGAGAACCATAATCACAAACAATATAAATATTATTATTTGCCCACAAATCAACAAGCAGCAAAAAAGATTGTATGTTATATATATATATATATATATATAAGAGAATAAATAGTAAAATAAAATACAATGGTAAATAACAATTTATAAAATAAAATTTTTTATTATGTAAATTTTAATTTATGAGTGAATAATATATCTTAGAACAATAAATTATTCTTTATATTTTTTACCATACATAGAGTAATAAAATTTTTATATATAACTTCTGTAATATGTACGGATTATGTTATTCATGTTTTTAACATGATACATTTAATAAAGGTAAATTGAACTTTTTACTTTTTTAGACAAAATTAATTAATGATTTAATTGCGCCTCCTTCATTACAATAAGATAGTTGAAAGTAATCTATATATAAGACATAAGGAAGTACTATAATGTTGGCTATGCTATTTGCTTAATTTAAAAATATTATTTAATATATGCATATTTTTTTATTTATTTTTAATTTTGACTATAATTGTAATTTACAAATACTATTATGACATAGATTATATCCTAGAGTTTATTACAGTATATATTTTATTTTTCTTTGAATGATACATGGCCAACAAATTTTGAAAGAAAAGAAGTTAATTATATTTCAATATGTGGGAGGCGAGAAATTATAAAAAAATATTTATGTTTTTTAATATATGCTAGACCTCAATGTATATTAAAAAGTTGCTGTAATGATAAGGGTATCATATTGCAAAATAAAAATTTCTGTTTAGATTTTAATTTACACAGAACAACTAAAATTGAATTAAGGAATATCTCTTGTGGGAAATTTTTTTTCTTTAATTAAATATTGGGGTGGGGGGAGTACTTAATAGAAAGTATAATTTTTAATTTGATTTCAAAATTTTTTCACATACTAATCAAAGGAAAAGTGAAAATCTATATCGGGAATAATAACATTTTAATATAAAATAAGTAATTATTTGTATCTTTAATATGTATGGACAAATTTTTTTAATATAGAATAAATTATTTAAATTTTAATTTATATAAATTAAAAATTTATGATATTTTGATTACACAAAAATAAGTTATTTCCTTAATTTATATATTTCATTTTATTTTATATTTTTAAATATTAAAATATCCTGTGCATATGTTTTTTAATTTTTGTTGACTTAAATGACTCTGACATTATTATTACTTTTACTATTTTTTAAAAAATTATAAATAAATCACTGTTAGAAATAATTTATTATGATTAAATTATCGTGTTTTAAAAGTGATTTAAATTTAAAATAAAAATGTTAACAATTTAAATAATTAAAAATGTGCAGGCAGCACACACTTACAAGATTATGAGATTTGTAAGGAAACAAATTCTTACATCCTGACCATGTCTCCAAAATATTCAGATTTTTTCCATCTTCGAAAAAGTAGCTCAAAATGAAAAACAAAAATGATTTACACATGATATATAAACTTTATTAAAAATATAAATTCGTGATTAGTGCTACTTCCAAAGTAAATAATATAATATATCAATTTAAAATTTGTATCTTTATTCATGATATGCGTTATCAGTATAAAATAATTTTTTTATTATTAAAAAAAACCTTATTTATACTTTGAATTGTCAAATACATAAATGTAGTGTTTTTCAGATTATAGTATTATATTTAAAAAAAAGAAACTTAAATATTTCCATGCACATTGGCCCTATTCCGGCTAGCCGGATCCAACAGGCAACAGTTGCAAATAATTCGGGTTGCTATCTTCAACACCGGATCTTAATAACGATCTCAGATAGTGATTTACGAAACAAATGCCATTGTGATTTACCCTCAGAGAAACCAGATCAGATTTGGAATCACCAGAATCTCAATCTTTAATTCGTTGCATCGCCATTCCAATGGATCGAATTCAAATTCTGCTGGTGGGCTTACCGATGTTGCTCTTCTGCTCAGACATTATGAACCTTTTCTCTCCTCCCCCTCACAAGCCGATTTCTCATAAACACTCTCCGATTCCCACGAAGCCTCAGCCGCATCTTCAGCAATCCCTGCAATTCCCACGCAGGTTTTTCAATTTTTCATAAACTCTACCGTTAATGATTCGAATTGAAAGTTTGGGTCGGTGATTTGTTGGTTTCGATGCAGAAACAGGTCACCATTGTCCCACCGATCGGGGTCGGCAACACTGTTAACATTGACTTCTGCACTTCTTGTTCTTACAGGTTCGTCTAACAGCGTGACTTCTCTGTTTCATTTTCAATTTAATTAAATCCAGAGAGATTTTACTTACTTTGAGCTTTAGCACATTATTGCTTTTCTTGTCTTTCCTTTTAAGAAGCTAAATAGCATTTGCTGAAATTTCATTGACTTTGAGCAAGCATCTAGCCATGTTATCGATTGCTTCATGCTTCACAGCTGCATTATCTGGAATGCCTGGCAATCTAAGGACTGTTCAATGC
The DNA here is from genome assembly GCF_029017545.1 of Prosopis cineraria. Taxonomy (NCBI): domain Eukaryota; kingdom Viridiplantae; phylum Streptophyta; class Magnoliopsida; order Fabales; family Fabaceae; genus Prosopis; species Prosopis cineraria. The sequence goes on from NW_026556462.1 coordinate 9,202, forward strand.
ATAATTAATGAGAGTTTTAAAACAAAACATTTACATTAACCAAATAGGGGGTATTAATGATTGATGTTGAACTGATTTTATATTGACACAGTTAGAATTAGACTTGTGACAATTTGCCAATGCCATGAATTTTATATTGTTAGTTTTATAAGTAATGTGAGAATTATAAGTGTGAGAGAATCTCTCACATTTATTAACTCTACACGATTTGTAAGACTCTCAATTTAGGTGTCATGACAGCCAACCACACGATGCCTTTGCAGTTGATTGGGATTCCTAGTCTCAATGGAGTGCATATCACCATCCATTTCTACAGGCTTAAACTGTTTCAAAGTGGATGAAAACTCGTGTCAAATGTCAACATTATGCTCATTACTCATTTCTCATTGTCTTTTCTTTTCTTATGCTTCCTTTTCACCTAGGGGTAAAAGTCTTGCAACAGTTTGGTTTTGTTCCTTTCAGAGTTGAGATTCAATGCATGTTTCATATCTGGTTTGCAAAACGAACTTTTGTCAAATTAAACTCACTTTTGCCAAAAACAAAAAAGAAAAAAGAAACAACCTACTCACGTCGACAAACTGACTTTTCATATATATATATATATATATATATTTTCTTTGGGTTTTGCAAACTGAACCTAAAAGGTAGTCAAACTTTAGTTCATTTTTCAAAAGCTCTTTTAGCAAGGACAGAGATCTACTTATAACATAGTAGGGGCCACAAGCCTAAAAAAAAATAATGACCTTAAATATTTTATTTATATTTATTTAAAAATTTCATCTGTCCTTACCCCCTTAAAAAAGGAAAGAAAATTTATGTGATCCCATTAAAATTTTCACTAATTTTCTAAAAAGTTTATTTGACCAAGATCTTATTTATGCATGTTAACCTTAAATGGATAGAGTTTTAAAAAGAAGGGAACAATAATTTAGAAAATAATTTTCTTTGATTGTTTAGATTGAAAATTTTATCACAAAAAATGTATATTGTACAAAAGAGTTTAATTTTGTTAGCACAAAAAAGTTTAGATGAGATTGATCTTAGAGGATCATGAATGAAATCCTTATCAATTGAACTCTCTTTTATTGATTAAAACTCAAGAGAGTCAAGTTTTATTTATTAAAATGAAAAACATTATTCTAATAGATATATAATTTTTATGTTATTGTAATTTTATTTTTATGCATAGTTCTTTAATAGCATTTAATTTTAATAAATTTTATATTTAACATAATTTAATAAAAAATTATAATTAATTTATTAATAATATTAATATTTATCTTATGTACAAATTTTGCCCCACAGACTAATTTTTCTAAATCCCTCACTGCCTTTTGGCTTGAAAAAGTGAAGTCCAACCGGGCCCTCAAAATGAACTTGCAATGGTTTGACACAGAAACCTCAGACATTAAATTAGCATTATGATATTTCATATGATTTTCATTACCCTATTGATAGTAGCTCTCCCTAACTAGAGATATATAGTAAACATTGATTGCTTGCCCACGTCAACCATCTCCTGAGGAAATTAAAACAGTTCCTTTCCACTAAATTTGGACTTTTGAAGTGTCTCCAACTGAAAATCTTCCTTCAACTTCGTGATTCAATTTTGTCCAGCTGCATTCTTTCGAGCTAGTTTCATTTATAAAATATCTGAGAGAATCAAGAACTTCTTTTGCAGAGGAAATGCAGTTACATCTAAGCAATTGCTGGAAACAGCATTTCCTGGGATTGACGTTGTTTTAGCTAACTACCCACCGCCACTTACCAAACGCGTGCTTAGCAATGCGATACCAGTGGTGCAACTTGGAATTATTGGACTTATTGTGGCAGGTGAACAGATATTTCCTAAGTTAGGAATCATGACACCACCTTCATGGTACTACTCATTGCGTGCCAATAGGTTTGGAAGTATAGCAAGCACTTGGCTTCTTGGGAATTTTATTCAATCCTTCCTGCAGAGTTCTGGTGCTTTTGAAGTGTACTGCAACGGTGAATTGGTAAGTCATGCCTTCATCGATTTTCTTCTGAGATTGCACATCATATGAATGTAGGTTTTGATTTCATTCCATATGAATTTAAGATCTTTGTTTTGCTGTACATTGCAGATATTCTCCAAGCTGAAGGAGAATAGATTCCCAGGTGAAATTGAGTTGAAGGATCTTGTTGGCAGAAGAATAGCAAATACAAGATATGACAATAGCGTTGCAGGTTCTATGTGATCCAAGAACTTTCACACGGCCGAATTCATCAACACCGAAAGCAAATTGGTGATTGAATTGTGTGACAGAATCACCGAATGTTAATTGAGATTTAAAAAATGGAATGTGGAGACCAGATTTCTTGTGCTAGCTTAATCTGTCATGTACAATGTATATCAATTCAGCATTATTTCTGCATAGCCGTCTATAGAAGTAAATTAAAAATATAACAATAATGCTTGTAAAATTCTTTCTACTTATAAACACGCGCAAATCCCATATACTTTGCCGAGTCCTGCCTACTTCATGGACGGAATAAAAGGTAACAAGCAAGATGACGTCTTTTCATTTTTGTGTCCACATTTGTTTTGAAAAATAAACTGAAAGGAAAAAAAATATACTTAAAAATAACCCACATGAGATGTTCATAAACGAAGATGAAATTCTACCTCCCAATTATTTATTTAGTTATTAAAAAAATAAGTCACAAAGGGCATTGTTTCAATTTTCAAATTATTATTTTTTATTTGATAGACGTAAAAAATGACAATTGAATAATTAGAATTACCAAAAACTTATCTTGGAAGTTGAAAAGCATTGTGATAGAAGTTGTTCAAGATCAGATTAATTTTGCAAAATGTGATAGTGATTGGCAAATGGCATTGCGCTTTTCACAAAGTCCTTTTCAAGTTCTTGATTCAATTTGCTTAAAGATGAGATTAAGAGCCTGGCTCATTCGGAGGCCGAACTCAGCCCAGTGTGAGCAGTGAGCAAATGCAAACAAGGGTCAAAGAAATTCTGGAGGCAACCCAGCATCAAGCAAGGCCCAAAGTAAAGAGATAATTTAAAAAAAAAAAAACAAAGGCACACTGAGGAGGTTAAGACATTATTGGTTTACAATTATTATTTAACAATTTTTATTCTAGCTTTTCTAGCTAAATGTTTTTGAAGTTTTAAAATTTGTTAATTTGACATTTTAATCTTTGAACCTTCGTCCTTGCTCCCAAATGATTGTTATCTGTTGGGGATTTATAATTCTTGAATTCAGCATAGAAAACCAGAATACCGTTTAGTTAAATATACTAATGTGAAAAGTATAATTACGATCAGAATTCAACTAAAGCAAAGCCCTTTGGCATTGTGGGGATGTAGCTCAAATGGTGGAGCGCTCGCTTAGCATGCGAGAGGTGTGGGGATCGATACCCCCCATCTCTAGTAAAATAATGTGATGCACAGGGAGCAAAAATTTTATCAAATTAAATATCACACTTTATAATTTTTGTATTGATACTATATTAGTTGTAATATCATTAATTCATTACAAAATAAAAGGCATTCCTACCCAACAAAAAAAAAAATCTCATCTACTCACAGCCTTCATTAATAATAAAGTGCACGGGGAGCAAAAATTTTATCAAATTAAATATCACACTTTATAATTTTTGTATTGATACTATATTAGTTGTAATATCATTACTTCATTACAAAATAAAAGGCATTCCTACCCAACAACAAGAAAAATTCCATCTACTCACAACCTTCATTAATAATAAAGAAATATTAATCTATTACTACAACTTAATGGAATCAAGCATAAAATAGATGACAATTAGAATGCATATATAATATTTTATGAGCCCAAGCCCCTAAAATCTCAGTAAATAACATTTGTGGTTGTTCTTTGATTAATATTTTCATGATCATGCATCAAAATCTACAGATCATCCATGTTTCTTACCTTGACAATGCCACATATCCTGTTTTTACTTCCCCATGCAATACAATAGAAGATTATATATAAATATTGATCAAATATAATGATTAACTCATGGATAATTTATTACTTGCAAGATTTGTTTGTTTCGGTACCTTTCACGTAAGGAAATTGAAATTGTTAACTACCTATTTATGATATTATATTCTATAATTTTTCATTTTAAACATAATGTCTTTATCTATCTTGGGCACATATTTTAAATTTATATATAATGCCTCCATTATACAATTTTATGAACTTCACATCCTTATTATACTAAAACAACTATTTTTTTTAACAAACAACCATTTTTATTTTGAATGTAGCTAGCTTTTACTACCTACCCCAAGAGATTATCAGTAATGTCTAATTGAATTATGTATAAATTAATTCTACTTCAAAATTATATAAAATGAAGATTAGAATTATTGTAGAATGTTCTGCACAAAAGTTCTATGAAAGGAGGATTTTAACATTGGTTATAGTCAACTTGCAATGGTTTCATGTAAGTACGTATGATAATTAAGATTTTGTAATGCTAGACCTGTATCTCTGTAGTGATATTGAATTGAATTCAATATTGGAATTGGGCCAAATTTAAAATGAGTTATACTCAATAATTGTACATGTAAAATAAACTTTACATGTACTAACTATATAATTCAGATTAAGCGTACTTGAACATTGTATAAAAAAATTACTTAAACAAAAATTAGTATAAACATGTAAATTTATTACAATTTTCAGTATCTCATTCAACGTACATTAGAATAAGAAGCTACAAAACAAATGTGTCCTGCAACACCATGAGCTCTCCCATTGAACAAAGAAATTTATATATTCAATGATGCAAAAGCAAAGCAAATTTATATTTCTCGCAAAGCAAAAGAAGAACAATCCTTACCATAATATTGTAAACTTATAATTGCAATATTTTACACACACACAAAGGAAAGCAAAAACGAAAGACAACAAAATTAACTCAAACTATCACCACCAAAGAAACCTTCAATGGAGTTCCTAGCAGTATGAGGAAAGCTAAAGGGAGAAGACAAGGCTCTTTCCACTAAGTAATCAGCTTCCATGTTCAACTGTCTTTCCACATGCATAACGTCTACTGTCCATTCTCTCTGAAGAAGTGATTTGATCTCAAGAATTATATCTTTATCAGCATGTCATTCACTGTAGCGAGCCCTACTTATCTTGAGAGCCACAGCACAATCACTTTTCAATAAAACCTTTCTACACCCTTTCTCCCATGCTCTTTTTAAACCCATAAAGTATACCCATAATTCTGCGGTTAGATTATCACCATGGTCTAACTTGAGCATAAAAACTTATTACAGTATTCTCAATCTATATATACCAAACAAAATTTACCACTAAGGAAGCATAATATTACAATCCACAAAACAAAAGGCATAACTCTACTACCTAGATCTCATATAAACATAAAAAAATTGTCAATAGCTTCAAAGAAGGTTAATGCCTCATTCCATCACCACTTTTATATCACAAATTAGAGAAATTGCAACGGACCATGTTTAAGTCTGGACAGTTAAAGTTTGCCTTGCATTTACATTAAAAAGACCATAAGGGGCATGTTTGGCACATGATTATTTGCAAATATTAATAGGCACTATGTGATTTGCCTTGTATCATATTAGCAGATTAATACCTCTCTAATCAATAAAAGAAAAATACAAGAAACCCTCAATTAATGCATAATTTTAAGAGATAAATAAAGTGAGCACAAGGCTTACAGCTGGGAGTTGTTAATTTAAGAGTCCCAAAAAAGATATCATATAGGGCTTCATTATCTAGCGGGTAAACTGAAAGAGTGGCATTGTAAGGTTAAAGCCAATGAATTCGCTTACTAAGCTCCTCCTTTTCTAAAACTTCAAACTGCACTAATGTCCATGAATCTCGAGTTCTCACATAAGTGAATCCAAATTTACTGTCTTCAAATTTCTCTATCCTACTAAAATAAAGGAAAAGCCAAAGATTTAACGCCCCTAATGTTACGGCACATATATGGGAATAAACATCAAAATATAAATAATAAAATTTTATCCTTACAAGATTACTTATATAGTCTTAATATTCCTCAACATGCTTTAATCTGACATAATTCTTTCTTCTTCCATAAATCCCTGCTAAAGAACATGATGAGAAATAATAATATTTCCCAAAAATACCAATGCATTAGTTGACGACACAAGTTGTTCCTCTTTCTCACCATTCATCCATAACAACAAAAACATGCAGCTTGAAAATGATGGAACTTATAAAATTGAAGCTAACGATTAAAGCATGCCTATTTCTGTTCATCTTTGAATGACAATGGAGAAGAAGCAGGGCTGTCTTCTAAACACATTTTTCCTATACATAACTTAGAAATAAAAGGGAGTTTTTAAGTAAACAATCGACAAAAACAACAGGGGCTTTTTAGTAATAAAAATACCAATTTTAGATAAATCAACAATGCATGATAGTAAAGAAGAATACACATCTCATAAATTTTTCCCGAATACATAATAGAGATGATGATTAACTAAGCTACCAATATAGCTAGAAAGCAGCTAAATCTCAATATTCTATTTATTTTATGGAAATTGAGGTTACCAACTCTTTTAGTTCCCTATCCCTTTGACAGTGATCAAAACATCCCTATAATCAACATAAATATAACTTAGAAAAAACAAATACATGTGGTTTTACTGGAGTGTATTTGAAGGCTACGTAGTATAAGAAAGTTAAAATCAAGTGGCTCTGTGCACAAATCAGCTTAGCCCATAGTATTTTAAACAAATAATGTCAAAAGCCTCCCATCATTGAATAAAATACACGGAGTATCGCAGTAAAAGACCATATTGATGGAATCTCAACTTTTCAATTTACTTTAAGGATCCTTTACCGGATCATCTCCTCAATCAAGGCTGTAACCTTTTTAGTCATATCAAGATCAAGATCAGCTTCTAAAGCACTATTCATGGGTCTCTTGGTTGCAGTCACCTGTTATTAAAAGCCAAACTTAGTAATCTAATATCTAAAGATTTATTGATTAAGCATAAAGGCTCAAAAAGGAACCTGCAAAAAGTCAAAGAAAAGAGGGGAATACATTACTTCTCCTTGGATGGTCCATACTTTTTGGCTCCAAGTTAGTTTTTTAGTCATTGATACAACAAAGCCATATATCCAGTAGAAAATTTCCCAGACTTCTTTCATTGAATCTCCTTTGCACCAAAAGAAAGAAAAGAAAAAGGAAAATAAGAAATATTATTAGAAACAAAGCAGCTCATTTAAAACTCCCTTGCCATCTTCGTCAAGTCAAATCACAAGATCAAGATCTCAAGGTTCAATCTTGATGTCTAGAAGTTAGTAACATAAAGAGAAGGTAAGTAGGAGCAAGGAATCATTACCTGTAGTCTTTTGCTTGCTTCCTTCCTTTTGAACCTCTCCATCATCTCATCCTCTCTTTTCAAAATCAAGCTACTCAAACTTTTCGTCCTCTTGGCTTTCATTCCTCTGTTATCACATATATTCAAAAAGTTTATGTTTACTGATAGAAGGATTGAAATTAAAAAAAGAAATGAAGTCTTACTACCTTGATCCTAGAGTCCTAGGCCTCTTCTCCAACTTTATGTTTATGAATCCTTGCATCACTGCCCCAACTCTGCTTTTAGCAATGCCTTGTCCTGTTCTCTAAAGGAAAGAATAGATGAAAGTGAGATATGATGAGAAACAAAGAAAAGATTTGAAATTTGAAGAGAGTATGAGGCGAAGAAGGAAACCATGAGGGAGAGAGAAGTGAGATACTAAGTCTTCATTCTGCCATTACTCCTACAACCTTGCCTCTAACGTGAAACGCCCTGTGACTCTTTTTTTCTTTCGTTTGATTTTTGTCATGAAAGTAGTAAAATGAGTCAGGTCTTTTGATCAATGGAAGTGACGTTTCACTCTTTTATTTTTAGATATAATATTATCTCTTATATTAAAAGAAAATTTGGCAGAGCTTGCAGCCCACTCGGAAAAGCTTTTTTTTATCTTCTCATGATGTATTGATGTTGACTTAAGCCTCATTCTCAATGGCTCATACACGAAGCCCAATGAGATTTTTTACCTAGCCCACTTTCAACTAAAAGTAACTTGAGAAGCTTGTGTCACGGAGCCCTAAGTATGCTGGCACTGTTTATAAGGATGAATTTAGTGGAACAGATTTAGGTGATATATTGATGCTGCTGCTTTAAGAACATTTTTCCCCCAAAAATGCAAGATAGAATGCATAACCAGATAAATATGCACAACACAGGCTCGTCAAATGCTAAATGTTGATTTGGAGGGGGATGAAAAATTACTCAAATCAATTGGGAATTAGGGTTTCCTTTTTCATTTTAATTATAACTGATTTTTAATATTACTTCTTCGATATCAAATTATAAGATATTTAGGGATAAAATTATATATACCAATAAAACTCATTTGATATACTTTGAAATTTTATTTTTTTAAAAGAAAAATATAAAATTTTAAAAATGTCCTTTAATGATACATTATTTATGAAAAAAAATGTTAAAGAGAGAATATTATCAGAAGGATAATATTGAAAAAAAAAATCATTAATGAAACCTTATTTTTATGCAAGTGTTTAATATTTTGAGACATTGAATTTTTTTAAAAAATGTCTTATAATTTGAAATGAAGAAAGTATGATATATTGATTTGACTTTTAAAAGATACTCCTGCCAATCCTATTTATAAACCAAATGATAAGTTTTTGTATTATTTATAAGCTATATCATTAATTTTTTATAATAAATGTTTTCATTTACCCTCCCCTACATGTTGGTGAAAGAAAATAAATTATTAAATCATGTGTTTAATAGAGGAAAAATTAAAAAGTTATTCAATTTTTAGATAGAATTAATAATTTTTAAGATTTCTTTTTTCTAGTTAAATATATTAAAAGTGAACAATAAATATGATAAGATGATTAATTTTTTTTAAATTTAAGATTTCCATGTTTTCATATAATAACGAGTTAAATGAGTTAATCCCGCTAACTTGTAAATTCGCTTATTTAACTCACAAGTTATTGAGCCAGGTTCATTTACAATTATATTGAAAAAAAAAATATCTTCAAATTTTTTATCCAAAAAAAAAGCACTTCAAAAAAACCTTAATTCAACTCTCCAAATTGTTGGGTTAAACAGGCCACTTGCCTTCATCGGTAGATATGGAAAAATAGGCCAAATTGTAGGGCTAAACCATTAAGGGCTAAAAATTGCAAGGGCTAGGCTCAAAATTTTGAGCTTGAAATGGAAAGCAGACTTGTATTAAGTACTCATGACTCTAAATTAATTTAATATAAAATAATAAGTTCATCTAATTCAAGACATATTCTGAAATAGAGCTTTGGTTCACAAAATACAACAATATTTGTTTTTAAATTTTTTCAAAATATACTAAAAAAGTAATGAAATACTATTTAGAAAGAAGAAAAATTATAGCTAAGTTTCAAAACATTGAATTAATGATAATTAAATTAGGTTAAAGTATATTTTTAATCCTCTAACTTTATATCAGATTTTATTTTGGTCCCTTAATTTTAAAAAGTATATTTTAATCCTTTAACCCTAATGTCATTAATTTCATCATAAAAAAAGAATTTTTAAATATTGACAAAACATTCTTAAATATTGATTTATTAAGCTCAATTTTTTTTAAAATAACAATGATCAGTATAAAAAATAATCATTTAAAATTAATGATGTTAGAGTTAAAGAACTAAAAATACACTCTATAAAATTAAGGGACTAAAATAAAATGTTATATAAAATTAGAGGGCCAAAAGTATACTTTATCCATTAAATTATTGATAATTTTTTAAAAATAAGTTGCAAATATCAATTTAGATAATTATAAATAAGTGTGCTAGAAATGGATAGTGTAGGGTGACACAAGTAATCAATGGGAATGTCATTATTGTCGTCATCATTTTCAAATAAAACTAGACCCACTTATGCCCGATGCATTGCATGAAAAATTCATTTTTATTGTTGTAGAGTTGAGTTAGATTAGTATTTGTTTTGCTGTATATGGTGAATGAGGTTAATTGTGTTGATTCAAGATTGTGTTGGAGTGAAATATTGACTGCTTTGAAGTTTGGCAACATGTAAATAATTAGTTGAATTTTTTAAAATTGGAAAGGAATGTTAGGTTTAATCTAACTTGTTGAATTGCACCCTTGATGAATTGGCCAAGTAAGTGGGGGCCAAATTGAGTTAAATAATTATTTATTCAAATAATTATTTTTATGGTGGTTACCAGAATATTTGGAGGGAGTAGTCATTTTGTTTTGAAGTAAATAAAATAACCACCCATTATCAATGGGTGATATATTGGGTGATCAGATAAGCATACATGATGTGTACGTTTAGTTTACTCCCTTCTCCAAAAACTTTGTTCATTTTTCCTCTCTCAAAAGAAATAGTATAGCTACTGTGAAGATATATATGAGGTTCAAGACTACAACCCAAATTCTGTGTAGAAAGAGACTCAAGAAAGATTCTATCGTCAGCAAAGTATGTTTTCTAATCACTAGAAACTTGCATTGGCATCAGGGCATGTGTGTTCCTGTGCTTGTGTCTTGTTTTTCTGCTTCTATCTCATATTTGGTGCTATTGTTATTTGCTTACAAAAGAAATAATGCAAATCAATTTTATTTTCCATTGTGCATTTATGTACTATTCTCTATTTTTTTTTCATTTTATTGGATGTATATGTATAATGCTTATTGAAAGGAGAAAACTTACCATAAAACATTAAAAAGAAAAGAGAATGTTGTGCCAAAGGACGGACATAACATTTCATTAAATTGGATCTTTAAAAATGAGATATTCAGTTCAAATGATCGAAACCACTATGTAGGGGATAAAATGAAAAAAACAACACCAAAAATGTGAAAAATGGTAATTGGAAGATGAAGTTATGGAGGAGAGAAGTTATTTAGCATGGTTTAGGTATTAAATATGGCTTTAGCGCTTGTACGTGGGTGTTGAACATCCTTTGAATTGAGAAAAATATAAAAAGTGGTGAAAATATATTTAGATATTCAACTCCCTTGCATGAAATTTTATAGGAGTAAAATTCATACTAATAGTTAGGGTTTGTAAAGAGCTTTTTATAAATATCTAGATTGTTTTAATTGGATGTTAGACAAAAATTTAGGACAAGCTGAAAGTTGCTAGGGGCTATCAAATTGACAACATAAGTGCTATTAGAGCATGTAGTATGCCGTGGCGCATCTCCTAGTTTGAGGGATAGGAGGATTTTCAATTTTTTTTCATGGTTTTAATTTTTAAACTTGTTGCAAGAATCTCATGTTTTTGTATTTATAATTAACTCTGATTTTAGCTTACAAAATGATATTTGTGCATTCTTTAAGTTTGAAAACTTAGGATTCAATTTATGCAAATATTACAAACTTGGTAATTCAATTAGATTAGTCTTATGATTATCTCAATCTTAGTGTTAATTATGGATTAGTAAAAATGACCTTACACTATGCAAGATCCCAAGTATAATAACAAGATTAAAAATGTAAATGCAAAGTATAACTTTGTATGAGATGTTATAACAAAGATAGTTATATTTGCAAACTAATTCCTCCACATTATTTGAAAATAAATACCCTTAGAAAGCCTACAGCCATGAAAGTGTACATCTAATGTGTTAGGTCCCTTGACATGTGTAAGAAATGAGACAACACACATAAAATAGCATTCTTAATAAAAATTATTTCATCATGGCTATACATACATACATACATACATACATACATATATGTATGTATGTAAAAGCATACAATGTTTAGTATGTCGTACAGGTTGATAAGGTTCACTCTCTTATACAAGAAACCACCTTTGACACTTAAAAAGATCATTCACATAAGAGACATTTGTGTTCACCATTAAGGCAGTAAAAGTGATGATATGGTAGATAATAAACACAAATTATATATTGCTTTAATAGAAAAAAGAAGAGTAAGTTGAGATGAGATCTATATATATTAGATCAAATCATGGGTTCCCACATTATGATACTTGTAGTTGGACAATGAATTGTTCAAGATTGACATCATATGAGATGGGCAGAAGAATTTATGTCTAAATACTATGGGTGTCTATATTTAAATCTGTACAGTGTCAATGACATAAATAAAATGACATACACTCTTATAAAATAAGAGTAACACCATGCCATGCGATTCATATAGCACGTGTTCAGTAACCACAATTGGGAAACAAGTGAAAAGATTTCTGCTTCATTGTTGTGTGAGTCCTAGAAAGAAATAATCTTTTCATTGATGTCATTTGACTTTAACAATATCACGTAGGTAAGTTACATTGCCTGCTACTTTAGCATATATTATACAATCATGATAGATACGGTCTAAAGGTAATGTGCTAAGAAAGTGATTATTTCTTATCAAAGTGATATTAAGGTGAAAGGAAGATTGGCTGATCTTGTGTTAAGACATGTCTATTATGATATTATTTTGTAGATTTCATAAGTATGGACATTGTGCATAAGAGAAAGGCTATCTGAGTCTTATATTGACTCAAGAGAGATTAGATTGACTATGAGAAACATGTATATAGGTAAATCTAGAACATTTGAGGCACATTATTAATATAAGAGAAAATCAACAAAAGAGTTGTTTTCTACTGACCCGTGCCGTTGCAATTATAGTAAAGCACCTACTATGAACATGAGAGAGAATCCATTGAGTATGAGCGAGAGATGTTGGATTGCATCCATGATGAATTGGGCCAAGTAAGCAGAGGCCCAAGTTGGCTAAATAATTGTTTATTTAAATAAAGAAAAATTAATCATTTGGTCTCTGTAATTTTCATCTAGTTGTAACTCAATCCCTAAATTTTGATTTGTTATAACTCAGTTCCTGAAGGTTGAAATTTTAGGGACTAAATTTCCAGAAGCAAAGTTCAAGAATTGATTTATAACAAAGTCAAAACTTCAGAGATTACGTTATAACGAGTTAAAATTCAAGGATTAAGTTACAATTGGGTCAAAATTACAAGGACCAAATAATTAATTTTCTCTTTAAATAATTATTTTTTATGGTGGTTACAAAAATATCTGGATGCAATAGTTATTTTGTTTTTAAAATAAACAAAGTATCCACCCATGATCAATGAGAGATATATTGGGTGATCTGATAAGCATACATGATGCATACGTTTAGTTTATTCCCTTTCTCAAAAACGCTCTTCATCTCTCTCTCTCTCTCTCTCAAGAAACGGTGTATTTACTGTGAAGATATATATATTAGATTCAAGACTATAACCCAAATTCGGTGAGGAAGGAGGCCCGAGAAATTTTGTCCTTAGCAAAGGTATGTTTCCTAGTCTCCACAAACCTACATAACTGACTAATCGAATTGCTAGAATGGTAATGCCAGTGAGTAGTCTTTCTATTCATTGTGATTTGATCGGTAACTGCTTAATTGCATATTCAATGAATGATGAAGCAGGAGAAAAAAGGAGATTTGTGAAGTCAATTAATTAGTTTTTTTTTATCCGAAATATTTTTCATGTATGTATACAGTGTGTTGCAAGGGTTGTGTTAAGGAGGAGCATTGGCAGCAACTATTATGTCCGGGTGTGGTTTAAGATTAAGCCTAGAATGCTCTCAATTATAATTTTCTTGTGGGAATAGATGAAATAATTTTTATATCGGTATATATTTGAGTAGCCCAATACATGAACATTCATTAAGGATATTTTATGATCTCAATTGAAGAAATAGCATGAGCCTTGAGATAATTTTTATTACTCTAAAAAGGTAATTATGGATTTGTCATGGAGGATAAACTTAGAGGAATATGGATTATTATTATCATTATCATTATTACAATAAGGTAATAATTTATAATTGACATTCTTGTAGAGGTTGTAGAGCGTAAGATTTAAGTAGAGATGCTTGCAATCTAGTTAAAGCATGGGTAAGTGGAAGCTTATAATATGTTAATTAGGATGTTGAATTTTGGAGACAAAATATTAAAAGAAGAAAAAAAATGTAATATCTTAATTTTCATTCCTATAATTTAAATAATATTGGGATATGATCTATCAAATAAAATGAGGTTTAAGATAACTAAATTTATAATTTTTGAGACACAGAGGAATATAGGATTGTAATTTAATGAAATAGAATATAAAATTGAAGAAAATCCTAATTAAGATAAATTAACTTTTATTATATTCTTAAAGCATTAAATTATTCTGTTATGGGGAAGAAGTTTAATAAAAATTTATTAATATTGAATTGAATTTAGTGAGAATAAAATGCAGAAAGGATTAAAAATAAATTGAAAAAAAAAGATAATAGTCAGAGTCAATAGAGTTGAACGAACAAGTACGCCGGGGCCCTTCTACATCAAGTTCATTCAATTTAATATAATACATTCGACTTTTATTGTAAAATATTTTTAATTCTTTCACCCATTTAAAAAAATTAATTTTTTTATATTATAAAAATAAAATGTACATCCTTTTTTATCTTTAATTTTTAATAATAACATAATTATATTAAATATTTTTTGTTAATAACAAAATAAAATTAAAAAAAGTGATTTAAATATTATAAATTATTTTATATTTTAAATTAAAAATTATTTTTCAAGAATGTTAAATAGGAGAAGTATAGATTATGTACGTACGCCCACAGACATAGAACTAAACAAGATTATGTACGTACGCCCACAGACAGAGAACAAAAATATCACCGTCTCCTCTGTCTCTGTCTTCTTTTGTGGCTCCAAGATATTTTAACAGTAATTCCAATTATTTTAAGACTATATAAGTTTTTTAAATTTTTTTATAATTAATTAATAATATATCAACCTAAAATATAAATTTATATGAGCCAATTACACGCAATTTCCATACAACACACTTGGATAGATAAACCAGATTTATTTTAGTTGTAATTTTCTTTGCTGAATTATCCTGATCTCAAATAATTCTCCTTCTATTAATCTGCTTAGACTAAAATATATATTTAGTATCCTGATCTTAAGTAATTCTCCTTTTATTAATCTGTTTAGATTAAAATTTACATTTCGTGTTTTATTTTCTGTAAAATTTATTTTAATTTTTTAATTATATAAAATACCTTTTTAATCTTTTAACCTTAACAGCTTTGTTATAAAAAAAATATTAACATATTAATTTAATTTTTTAAAAAATAATAATTGACATAAAAATAATTATTTAAAATCAATAATATTAAAAAATTGAAAAATATTTTACAAAATTAAAAAATTAAATTGAAATCTTAAAATTAAAGGATAAAAAAAATATTTTTTTAAAAAATAGAGAGAATGATAAAGAGGTCTAAAAAAATTAATTAATTTAATTTAGGTGTCAAGTGTTAAACTTCATAAATTTGCAAGTCCATCTTTTAATTTTATAATTATATTGTGATGAATTTACAACTTATTTTTTAAATTTTAACATGGTTGAAGGATAAAAAAATTATTTTTTATGTTAAAATTTGAAATAAGAGATACAAATTTATCATAAAAAAATTATAAAATTGAGAGATTGAATTATAAATTTTTAAAATTTAATACTTAAAATTAACTTAAATTAATTGAAACTCTTTGTCATCCTCTCAAAAAAAAAAAAGTACACTAATGAGACAGAAATCCACATTTTGTTGACGTGGAAGCATGAACCTAACTTTGAATTGCGTACCCATCCGGTAGGCCTCCAGGTCAATTTGATCGCCATCAATATTAGGCCATATTTGGTAGGTTGAAATTGTGAAGATGGAAATGAAATTGAAATAGAAATATGAATAAAATGATGTTTGGTATATATGAATTACAATTCTAAGGAATCCTAATTCTATAGAAAAAAGCTGAATTGAATTCTTTATGTAAATTTATAGAATTGTAATATTTAAGACACTTTTGCCCTCATACAAATTCCAGAAAGACAAATTTGCCCTCAAAAAAAAAAATAAAACCCTCATATACTAGCAAAAAAAAAAAGAAAAAGGGAGTATAAAGGGTGAATGATATTTTTGCTCATTATATATAAAACGTTATAATATATATATAAGATAGTATTGTATATAATATTTGTATATAATTTATATATTTATAATATTTTTTTGGTATAAGAAGTAGAATTGATTTGTTTGACATTTTTCTTACAAATCTACGTGTTAGTATATTTATTTTAAAGTAGAAGGGATGAGAACCATTGCTAATTTTATTTTCAAGAAAATGTTTCCTCTGATGATAAAACTTTTTGTTTGGCCCAAGCTAGTGAATAATAGTTACAAATATAATTTATGATTTATATAATATTTCATTAATATATAAAATACATAAGAAAATTGGTACACAATTAAATTTTTATTATGTTTTATTTTAATTTTTATATAGGGGTATTTTTGTCTTTTAAGTATAATTTCATTTCCATATCTTGCATACCAACAAAAGTAATGCAAAGATTTTATCTAATTTTTCTAACATATCAAATATACTTTAATAATTTAATTCTATTTCAATTCTGATTCCAATTCTGATTTCAATTCTAATTTCATCAAAACCTATTCCATCATAGCAAACCATACTTATATTGTCAGCCAGTTTCATCCAAATCCTAGCTCTCCTTTCCGTTGTTTCTTCACAGCCTCGATACTTCAACCATTTTTCCTTCACCTGTAAAACCCTAATTATTCTGCTATTCGTCACCATGACTGTCCCTTCTTCTAAGAATCGAGGTCTGTATCGCATTTTCATTTGCCATTTCTAAATGCTCTTGTATGCTTGTAGAATTCTTTATAATTGTACCGTAATTCTATCTAGTTTTAGTTAGTCATGTTGATTTTCTAGTTTGACTTTTCTCTTTAAAATTCATAAGAATATTGCTTGAGGATACTATTATATAGATTATATTAGCTCTGAGGAGTGGCATGATGTTCATGATTATGTACTGGTTATGGAACTGTATTATTATTATTATTATTATTATTATTATTATTATTATTATTATTATCAGTTTCCAGCGTCTTATTTCCAATTCATGGGAGCTTTTGTTATCGTACACAGTGTCTTGGTAGTGGAAACGCACCAATTGAAGACCCTGCGCTATTAGCTTGTCTCTTGCTCTGATCTGATAGAATGATTATTCTTATCCTATGATTTTTAATCGATCCTTTGAATATAATTGCCATATATGATGGTTAATAAGAGCTATTGTTACATACTTTGATTTCACAGACGATGTCGTGAAAAATGAGATGCCTTCCTATTTTTATTTGCCATCGCTGGATATCTCTGTAGCATTTCCTCAAGCGACTCCAGCCTCTATATTTCCTCCATGTGGTAAGATTTGTTTTTCATAGTTCACGTCATGTTTAGAGAAATCTGATGTTTTGGAAGCTTTACTTCACCTAGACTAAAGAGGTTTAAAGAAGAGGTCGATTGTGTCTCTAGACTATCATGCTGTTATAAAAACTTTGCATATGATGTGCTTATATATGTTTGATATAATTGATTAGATTTGGTTCATGTGCTTAGAAACTGGATGCCCCCCTTTCTTCCTTTACTGTGTTGTATGTCTTAACATATAATTTATAATAAATAGGACTACTTTTTCACCCTTCTGAACGAAAACTACTCTCTATACATGCATGAATTTCTCAAAATTGTTATATCTAACATCTGCACTTAGAATTTACTGAATTGAAAGTACAATAGTAATATTATGCAACAGTTTTAATCAATAACAGACTAGCCCTGACTGTGCCTGAATCCAAAATCTGTTGGAGCTTTTTTCTGTGAGTACATGTTGATAATATTACTTGTACATATTGACTATACTGTGGCTTGAGTTCCTGTGAGGGAGACCCTGCCAAGTGATCTCACAAGTGTTTCCTCTGCCCTCAAATTCTTTTCTATAAAAATTCTCCAGTTAAGATATATAATTCATGCTAGTTTTCCCCATTTTCCCCATTCTAAAACAGTAGAGGCATTAGGTGGCCCAATTCTTTGGGGATTAAAAAAAAAATTTCATTACTTGTTCAGTTTATCTCCCTTCCCAAGCTATTGTTACCTTGCGAAAATCTTTGTTGTTAGACAGAGCAAAGAAGCCGAACATTCATTATATTGATGCTCATTATTTTAAGATTTACATTTAAAGTTCTAAAATGCAGTCCTTATCCTTCACTTCTGTGTCTTCCCCATTGCATGATTTGTCAAGTTTGTAAATATTTTTGACTTGATTCAGGATTTAATGTTCTTGATTGTTGAACACTACAGCTTCAGATTACTATCAATTTAATGACATATTGACTCTGGAGGAGCAGGCTGTTAGAATGAAAGTAAAAGAGTGCATGGAAAAAGAAGTTGCTCCTATAATGGCTGAGGTATCTTCCTGTGATCCATTTTCTTCCATTGTGTTTTGACTGCCTTTATTCTTTTCTTTCTTCTTGAATCAAATCTCTTGTTTGCTTGTGTTTCCCCCCTGAAGTATTGGGAGAAGGCTAAGTTTCCTTTCCATGTTATTCCAAAACTTGGCGCACTGCGTATTGCTGGTGGCACTATCAAGGTTCTCTCTTGCATATTATGTGTATATATATTCTATTATAAGAGACATGGTAAAGGAGGTGCTTAGCTAGTTCTGATTCTCAGGGTTATGGATGCCCTGGTCTTTCTGTTACTGGAAGTGCTGTAGCCACAGCAGAAATTGCTAGAGTTGATGCAAGCTGTTCAACTTTCATTTTGGTTCATTCATCCTTGGCAATGCTCACTATTGGTAACACCCCTATGTTTGAATGCTTATTGTTTCATCCATCAGGAAAATCTATCAACAATTCCTGATTTCTTTTTGTTTCTTTTATTAATTGTCAAGTACAGCTTTGTGTGGATCAGAAGATCAGAAGCAAAAGTATCTACCTTCATTGGCACAGCTACGCACTGTAGCATGTTGGGTAAGTTCCCTTTTCTGTCATCTCATCAGTTTGCTGTGGCACCACTTGTTAAAGATGTTTATTTTTCCATTTGTTAGGCTTTAACTGAGCCTGATTATGGAAGCGATGCCAGCGCTTTAAAGACAACAGCAACAAGGGTCCAGTACCTTACTCATCCTATCTATTTGCTTTTGCAACAACTTCTATTGTGTCTTTTTCACTTTATTTTGGCAGTCAAATTTCACTCTATTTAAGTATTCAAATTTCTTCAATCTTGTAAAATGGTTTGCGTTGAAAATATCAGGTTGAAGGAGGTTGGATCCTTGAGGGCCAGAAACGCTGGATAGGAAACAGTACATTTGCTGATTTGTTAGTTATCTTTGCTAGGAATACCACAACAAATCAGATAAATGGGTATATAACTAATGTTCTTAGTCTCATTATATATATGTGCATGTGCATGCTCATGTGCGTTCAAGTTTTTACTCAAATACCCATATTTTCTTGATCCGTTGATCTTTTTTCACAAGTTCTCATGTTTCTCCATGTGGTTTTTGACCAATAACTCAGGTATATTGTGAAAAAGGATGCACCTGGTTTGATAGTCACGAAAATAGAGAACAAAATTGGACTCAGGATCGTTCAAAATGGAGACATTCTTTTGAAGAAAGTTTTTGTCCCTGATGAGGATAGAATTCCTGGAGTGAACTCTTTTCAGGATACAAATAAGGTAAGATTGTATGTTGATTTTTTCTTTGCTATGATCTTAAACTGCAGACGACTTCAACAAGAAATTTCTAATTTAATCCTTACGTGTTGCTAGAACTTGGAGAACATCATTGTCTTAGATCCTTTGTCCTTGTAGTCTTGTACCTGTTTAGGATTCTTCTAATGTCTTCTAGGTTATTAGAAAGATCAGATGCCTGTGTTTTGCCCCCTTTCCCCCCTCTTTAGGCTGGAATAATCTTCAAATATCATCATGCCTTTACCACAAAAACAAGAATACTCTTCAAGTATAAATCATCCTTGGATAACAAGTTGAGATTACCATCTCCTCAGTTCATCTTGTCCATATATCGGTCATCCTTTTACGCTTGTTTCTTGATCTGCATATTGGTTATTTGTTCTCTGCATTATGAAATAGGTACTTGCTGTTTCGCGTGTGATGGTTGCTTGGCAACCTATTGGCATTTCAATGGGCATATATGATATGTGTCATAGGTATGTGCTTTATTGGCATGCTTCGTACTTAAATTAAAGCTTTCACTCGGAAAGCATTCTAAACTCTTGAGTAATTTAAAGGTACCTAAAGGAGAGGAAACAGTTTGGAGCACCATTGGCAGCTTTCCAAATCAATCAACAGAAACTTGTTCAGATGCTTGGTAACATTCAAGCAATGATTCTTGTTGGTTGGCGCCTTTGCAAGTTGTATGAGAATGGTAAAATGACTCCAGGTCATGCCAGCTTAGGGAAGGTTATGTCATAACCCTTGCATCATGTGTCTGTGTATCTGGTGATCTTGTCACGTTTGTTGTTGACCTTGGTGCTTCTTAGCGAATAACAAGCATTCAATTTAGGTCTCTCGTCATCATCAGTGGTTGTGCTAGCTGCTAATTAACTTTTGTTATCAATTTTCAGTCGTGGATCACCTTGAGGGCAAGAGAAACAGCTGCCCTGGGACGTGAATTACTTGGTGGCAATGGAATTCTGGCTGATTTTCTAGTGGCAAAGGTTATTATTATTAATTCTTAAATTAAGTTTTTTTTTTTTCTGAACATCCAATTTGATCTAGATAAAAATGGGATTAATTCGAGTAGATATTACCAAGCATGAAGTCTATTAAAATAAGATGGCAAGGATTGATGGAAAACGGTATGAAAAGAGTGATTTTGAGTTGAAAAATGACCCTTGTGACCTTTTTCTGAGAAAGTAATAAAGTATTGAAACTGACCTTTTTCCCGATCCCCATTTTATCAAAATTAGTAGAATTCATTCATTTCATCCTATTCAGTTATTTTTGTATATATATGCACAATAATATACGCACGTTGATAATTTTCATTTCTAAACATTAATATATATTTATTTTTAGGAATGCATTCAAATTTACTTTTTGGTTATTTTTGTTTTTCAAAATTTTACTGGAACTTCATAGAGCTATGCAAATATGAGTATGTCCCCGCCAAATAGGAAGGAAATGGGACAGTAGTGTGGTGATGGGGATGAAGTTCGGGAAAGGCTTCCACATCCTTGTTTTGCCACATTGATGGTCCCCTTTGCGTTAGACGAATATTTCTAGACATCCAAGGAGCACTTCCACGCTATAATAATGCAACTTATGGAGTCTTTTTAGTTTTTTAATCTCTTTTTCGCTGAGATTGACCTTGGGCCTATATGAGCAACTTTGTTTTCTGACTAAAAAGAAAAGCCTCTCTCAAATGTATATCTTGCATCGCAGGCATTCTGTGATTTGGAACCTATTTATACGTATGAAGGCACATATGACATTAACACACTGGTTACAGGAAGGGAAGTTACTGGTTTATCCAGCCTCAGGCCTGTTGCCCAAAGAAGTCGACTGTAAAAATGTAAAGTATTCCCATGGACTGATTTTATCTACTCAATTCTCTGCTGTGGTGGGTTTCTAATTCAGAAACAATCTTCTAGCGGATTTAATAATCATACAAGTGTTTGTATAGATGATGACTCAGTAAAATGGAAAATAATATGATCTTCCCTTGTAGTACGTTTCTTGTCTGCATTTGCTCTTTTCGTTTTTTCTGTTAGAGTTGAGTATTGATTGATGGACGGTCTGTTATAATTTCTACTATGACATTTGTTCTCTTTTTTGGTGTTGGGAAAGAGGATTCCCATATCTGAAATGATCACTTGTTTAATGTTATAGTCTCACAATACTTTGCAGGCATGCGGAGTCTATCTTGACATTTTTTTGTTGTATTCGGAAAATGCAGAAACATGCTCCGATTCCATGCTAAGCCAATATCATGAAGCCGATTTGTAGTAGACAATGCGTGCCTTGTCACTTACGAATCACATTCACAATATTTGCTGCACAAGACTTGATCTCATTAAATTAAAGTTGCATATTTGTTAATTTTTAACTACAGATTTAACTAATTGGCATCATTCTGGACGTACACGGTTAAAGAAGTTAGTCCATTAGAGTAAGATTAAATTTGGCATTTGAAATGTTAAGATATTGAATTGTAAATTTGAAGAGGTTGTAGGGGTTATGATTCAAAGAACAATTAATATTCTATACTTGCAAGAAACAGAATGACATGGAGAAGAAGTTAAGGATATTCAAAATTTTAAACTTTAGTATACAGGAAAAGTAAGTATTTGCAATAGAGTAGGCATTATTGTTGATAAGAAGTGGAAGAAGAACGTTGTAGAAATTAGCAGAATTGGAGACAGAATTATTTCCTTAAAAATGATAGTTAGACATGAGACTGTTAATATTGTTAGCTCTTATGCGCCTTAAGTTGGGACAGAAGCTAGTCTTAAGGAATTATTTTGGGAGGACTTGGAGGGATTGATTCAACACATACCACAGAGTGAAAAGGTTTTTATTGGAACAGATTTTAATGGGCATATCGGAGGGAGGCTGGTTAGTATGCGAAAGTGCATGGTGGTTTTGGTTTTGGAGAGTTAAACAATGAAGGATAAATTATTCTTGATTTCTTATTAGTATATGATTTTAAAATTGCCAACACTTATTTCAAGAAGAAAGATGAACATCTCATCACTTATAAGAGTGGAGCCTCAAGGTCACAGATTGATTTTCTTTTAGTTAGGAACACGGATAGAAGATTGTGTAAAAATTGCAAGGTGATTCTCGGGAATGCTGTAACAACACAACATAAGGTCCTTATTTTTTATGTGTGTATTATGAGTAAAACTCAAAAATATCGATAAATAGTAGTACCAATGATTAAGTGGTGACAATTAAAAGGTAAGGAACAAGATATTTTCAAGTGAAATTTTTTGGATGAAAGAATTTGGGAATATCAGGGAAGTGTTAACATCTTGTGAGAACGACATGGCTAAAAAGAAAAAGGAGGTTGCAAAAGTAATTTTAGGAGAATCAAAAGGTTTTGGTCTGAGAGATGAGTCTTGGTGGTGGAATAATAGTGTACAAGACAAAATCAAACAAAAAAACTGTTTTAAAGCCATACATTTGTGTAACAATGAGGAAAATTGAAAAAGATATTGTATGGTTAAGAAGAGAACTAAGAGAATTGTGAGTGAAGTTCGTTCTAAAGTTTTTGAAAAATTTTATAAAAGTCTTGAGACAAAGAAAGGAAAACAAAACATTTATAAAATTGCTAAGAGTAGGGAAAGAAAATCAAGAGATCTAGAATAGGTAAGGTGTATAAAGGATGAAAGGAAAGAATTTTAGTTATAGATGATAAACTTAAAATAGATGAGAAATTTACCTTTTCAAACTTTTCAATGATGGAGAGGGTTCGTCTAGTAACTTAGATAATTTAGTAATTCGTGAAGAAGAGCAAAATTTGTCATTCTATTGAATAATACGTAATAACCAGATAAAGGAAGCTCTTAAAAAAATGATAAATGGTAGAGTCAACGAACCTGATTGTATATCTATTGAAGTATGGAAATGTCCAGGTGAAAAAGGGGTGAGATAATTAATTAAATTATTTAATGTGATTTTATGGCTTAAGAAAATACTTGATGAAGGGAGGAGAAGTACATTAATTCTTATTTATAAAAATAAAGGGGATATTCAGAATTATACTAACTATAGAGGGATTAAACTCACGAGATACACAATGAAATTGTGGGAGAAAATAATTGAACATAGGTTGAGATTGGAGATAAGTATTTTTGAGAATTAGTTTGGTTTTATGCCAGGTGGATTGACTATAGAGGTGATTTATCTACTAAGGGGATTAATAAAAAAGTATCATTGTAAGGATAAAGATTTACACATGATTTTTATTAATTTGGAAAAAATTATGACCGTATACCAAGATAAGTGCTTTGGAAAGCTTTAAAAAAGAAGAGAGTACGGATTGCTTTTATTAAAGTTATACAAGTTATGTATGAGAGGGTAAAAACTAGTATAAAAATGTCTAGTGGTCAAACAAAGATTTTCTTATAAAGATTAGATTACATTAGGGATCATTTTGAGTCTTTATCTATTTAACTTGGTCTTAAATATTTTGATGGAACATGTTGAAGGAGAAATTCTCAAATGTATGCCCTTCGCGGATGATATAGTTTTATATAGAGACAAGAAAAGAGATTAATTGTAAACTTGAGATATGGAGGAGGACATTAAAGTCGAAAGGTTTTCGTCTGAGTAGGAGTAAGACGGAATATTTATATTGTAAATTTGGTAAGAGACTAGTCGACAATAATTTGAAAGTAAAATTGAGAGATCAAATTATACCTCAAGTAGAAAAGTTTAAATATTTGGGAGCCATCATTCAAAATGATGGTGAAATCAATGGAGATATTTCATATAGGATTCAAGTTGGGTGATTTAATTGGAGAAAAGTTAAAGAAGTTATTTGTGACCATAAGACGCCTAATAAACTTAAAAAAAGTTTTATTGTACTGCTATCAGACCGACTATATTATATGGTAGCGAAAGCTGGGCTCTAATGGGATAGCAAAAGCATAAAGTTGGAGTAGCAGAGATGAAAATATATGATGGATATGCAGACATACACATAAAAATAAAATTCGAATTGAGCACGTACACAAAAAATAAGGGTAGCACCTATTGAGGAAAAATGGTAGTAGAAAATCGTTTGAGATAGTTTGGATATGTACGAAGAAGACCGCGTAAGGCACTAATGAGAAGAGTAAAACATATAACTTTGAGCCCTATTAAAAAGAGGTAGAAGAAAGTTTAAGAGAACACTCTTGAAGTTGTTGAACGCGATCTTTTAATTAATAATATTTTTAAAATCTTGATAAATGATAGAGCTCAATGGTATTTATAATCCATATAGCGGACCTCACCTAATGGGATAAAGGCTTGTTGTTGTTGTTGTTAGGCATAACCTATAAATGAAATGGTAAGTACTTTCAGTGCCAAACTGATGGCTTTTCATACATGAGTTTTCCCGCCCCATTTATCCTAATTTATCACTTGAAGTTCATCCTTCTTTTATGTATTCATTTAGCTTGAAAAATTCATTTTTGTGTAGGTGTCAATGTAAGCAAAGTTCCATTGAATATAGTGGCAAGAGACCTAGGTCATTTATGTAAGCTTTCCTGTTGAATTGGCTGGCTTCCCTCCTTTGTGATTATTACTAGCTATGTGTGTTGCATGATACTATTATACTCATTAATAACCAAATTTTGGCTATATTATTAACCAAAATGCCTTGTTTAACAATTTTTATTATGTGTTCTCTTGAGCCTTCATCTATCTTTCTTCACGTGGTTCAAGATTATCTACTTCACCTTTTTCACTTGTGCCTCTCATAGCATTGTTTGCACATATTCAAATCATTTTAAATGATTTTCAATCATCTTCTCCTTCGTATATGTTACATTGACTCTTTCTCATATATGCATATCATGAGTCTTATTTTTTCTTATATACCTACACATTCATTTAACATTTTATATTTACTACTTTAATTTTATACTTGTCGTTTTAAAGTCCAACATTCACTACTTTAACATTAACTCTGCATATGTTTCATAGTTGGTCCCTAGTCTAGATAAAAAGAGAGCTGTGTTAGGTCATTGACAATCAAAATAAAACCACCAAATCTCACATGAATATGGACAAAATACAAACTTACAGTTATGAAAAAATAATGATGTTCTGGGATGTTGCTTGAGAGCCTGGGGCCCATTTATGGAAGTACCTCTCTCTCTCTCTCTCTCTCTTATGTTGATTCGAACACTTGAAACGTGGGAGGATCATTATCCTCAACGCTGACATGGAAGTCGAATATTAACAGAAGCACCTCTCCTCTAGATATGCTTTACCTCAATATTAATTTTTATGCCATTCATCATTGTTCAATGCTCATTCAAAGAAAACATTCACCGAGAAGGACTGAGATACCACTAGATATTAATCCAAAGGGCATAAATTGGTGAGATGACCTACCCCGACATTGTAATATAGCCCAAGCTGCTGACAACTACATCCCATGCTAGTCAAGAACAAATTCCAAACAAAAGCGAAGAGTTGAGACAATGGCCCAATAAACCAGGGAAAAAGAAAAACCTACGTTCAAATGAGTGCTGATGGAGATAATAAAGAGGAAATTTGTTGTGGCTGCTGATAGATAAGCCTTTTCACTTAGGTCTTCCACGCAGACATCCCTCAACCATCTTTTTTTTTTTTTGTTAATATTAACGACTTCGACTAATTTGGATCCAGTCGGTCGGAATTCTTTTAGGTGAAAGTTTTATCATCCAATGCTTATCAGACGCTCGCTATTATATTCCTTGAAGTCAACCTTGAAACATCTAATTAAGTTGTTACAATTCCGGGTACTTGTTGGTATTCCCTAACTATTATCTAA